>NC_056743.1:1174433259-1174488259 GCF_019279795.1 Protopterus annectens | reverse complement strand
TGTTAAGCAGAGAGGTGGGTGGTCTTCCCAATTCCTATCTTCAGAGGAGTCCGTGTTCCTGAAGGTCTTCGGGGTGGGCCTATCTTCTACCTGCGTGTCCCCCCTTGGTGACGAGCTTGTGGACCTTATCGCCAGAAGGGCTTGGAAGGAATTGGACAAGGTGGAACCAGTGCCCAAAAGAGCTGACAAATTCTTCAGTCCTCCCAAAGATACATTCTTTTGGAGCAAAGAAGTCCCCGTCTATGCCATCGTGCTGGCCACTGCTACTAAGAAGGAGCTAGCAGAACAAAGCAAGACAAATATTCGACTGTTGTGATCTTTTTTCTTCTCCAGTCAACCACAAATGCAGCAATTACTTTGTACTGATCCCTTCATTGGGAGAGTGACCCAGGGACGCTCTGATTCACCACTGGCCTTCGGGGTATCTTCTATGCTTATCCTCCTACTCCCCTAATATCCAAAGTCTTACAGAAAGCTCAACTGCTGAAGACCCCTCTAATCCTCATTGCCCCTTTCTGGCCTCGCCAGGCGTGGTTCTCCTTTCTAAGGTCTCATCTGAATTATCTGCCTTGGATACTGGATCCCGTTCCGGATCTCATTTCCAATCCCTGGGGTCTTCCACTTCTCAGTCTCTGGACCCTTCATTTAATCACATGGTTTCTCTGGTTCCAGTAATCATTTCACAGTCCAGGCTTCCTTCCCCAGTGAAGAGCATTATCTTAGTTTCCTATAAGCCATCTACAAAGAAGTTCTATTTCAGTAAATGGAAGACGTTTTCTATTTGGGCTAGACAATGTAATCTGGATCCCTTTTTGGCCCCTATTCCTGACAGTTTACTGTTCTTATCTTCCTTTTTCAGGATGGGGTGAGTTTTTCTACCATTAAGCTCCAGTTAGCAGCCATTTCTAATTTCTATCTGAACGAGGAGCCTACCTTTTCTTCTAAACTGTCCAAAGCCTTTTTGAAAGGAGTTTTTCTCCTTAGACCTCCTATTAAAGATCCATCCTTGCCACGGGATTTGGCTTTGGTGTTGCAGTCTCTGATGCAAAAACCTTTCAAACCGGCTGTTTCTTCTGACATTAAATTCCTTACTTGGAATTTTTAGTGGCCATTACTTCTGCCAAAAGGGACTCAGAACTTCATGCTCTAAGTATTAAGCCTCCGTTCATGATCTTTCTTAAGGACAGGGTGTCCCTTAGAACAAATCCTTCCTTTCTTCCCTAAGTGGTTTTGGAGGCTAACCTCACTCCATCGATTCAACTACCAGTCTTCTTCCCTAATTACTCTAATAAAGGAGAATATAGCTTGCATTGCTTAGACGTCCATAGGCAATTACGTTTTTATCTAAAAAGGACAGAGGAATTTAGGAAGCCGGACCAGCTCTTTGTGGCCTTCTCTCAAAATAGAAAGGGCCAGGTGGTTTCTAGAGTGACTATTTCAAGGTGGATTGCTAATTCTATTTCCTACATTTACATAAGATGGCAGGCATTTGGAATTATCTAGACCAGTTAAGGCCCATTCTGAGAGGTCTATTGCTACATTCTTCAGTCTTATTTGCTAGACTTTCCCTAGATGAGATTTGTGCTTCTGCAATTTGGTCTAATCCACACACTTTCATTTCACAATACAAATTGGACTTCGTGTCTAGGAACAGGGCTTCCTTTGGTTCCTCGGACGCCGGCATATCCTTCCTTGAGGTCACCCTGGGTACACAGTAGCTGGGAACTCTGACTCATTCATTATGAATAATGACACGGATAATATCAGATAAACAGTTCTGTACTTAACATAACTTGGCATATGTGCTCTTATTCCCCCTTCTTTCTGGGGGTGCTGGCGAGGCTGGAGTGACTTGTGTTGGTGGAATGTTTTGTACTTTTACACAGTTTGCTCTGCGTTTCCAGTAGTTAGCAAACTTGATGTGAGGGTTACATGGTAGCAGGGGATCATGGGAAAGGGAGGAGCTTGAGCTGTGGATCCATCTGAC
The DNA here is from genome assembly GCF_019279795.1 of Protopterus annectens. Classification (NCBI taxonomy): domain Eukaryota; kingdom Metazoa; phylum Chordata; order Ceratodontiformes; family Protopteridae; genus Protopterus; species Protopterus annectens. The sequence goes on along the minus strand of NC_056743.1, from coordinate 1,174,486,272 downwards.
AGTTACCCGTCTCGGATCAGAGACCCATTCGTGATGAATGACGACACTGGATAGCACAGATGCCAGGTTATGGTAAGTACATTATTCTTTTTTTCTTCCTGTGTCTGCATACATCTGAACCATCCTATGAACTTTGCATTTCAATGCCCCCTTTCTTCCAACAATCTTGCACCTCATATATTCCTAATGCATTCCATTCTCTCATTTCCCTGACCTGTACACTGTAAAACACCTTCGTTAAAAACAGTTACCAAGTTTCCCCATGATATTTCAATGTTGCCTTCCAGTCTGCCATGCACATTGCATTGTCCAGTATCTCCTGCTATTTTTTTTTTTAACCTTGTTGATATTGCACCCCTTTCCTCCCACACAGTCTTCTGGACTTCCATTTCCATATGTCATATTTTTTGTTTAGTCTTCTTAACATCGTTCCTACCTTAGTTGCGGTCACATGTCTCTGAAAAGTTTGGAAGCCCTTTTTCTGCCATCAATCATCAATTTGTTTTTTTGCATGTTCTTGTGCTTCATGGGTTTTTAGTAAGTACTAGGCTGTCAATATGCAGACCATTACAAGCCTAGCCAAAATTTCCCTTCAGCCTGAAGGAGGAAACACAGGACAGAATGGGGAAGAATTTGAGGCTGCCCATCCACTTTATCTTTGTTCACCTTGAAGGTGACAAGAGTGCCACTCTGCTTGAGATGTAGTGGAAGTCTGCAGAAGTAGAAGGATATGTTGGGATATGAATCTGTTACGCTAACATGTCCTGTTTATCGGTTGATGATGGCTTATTTCCTTTAACTGGGTATTTAGGGAATCCTTTGCTTTGCAAAGGAATTGGAGCTCAAAGAGGGTGGGTTCTTTCATGGCTTGAAAGGCTAGACAAAGATCCTGTCAGAAAAAATTGGAAGAGACCAAGTACAAAGAGTGGACTACCTGTCTGGCCTATCTTTTAAGATTTTGAGGCCACTGATCTTTTTTTAGTTATGAATCTCTGAGGTCTTTCAAGTTAAGTGATATGTTTAAATAAATACCAAAGGATGCCTTATATTCAATAGTTAGTCTAATGAGATACGAGTTAAAGGGAACTGAGACCGTTTTAGATCTAGTACTGATGCCTCTGGAAATTAGATGAGCCAGATAGGTTTTCCAAATGAACTGTAGAAATATAGCCAAAATATTAGGAATTATCAATACGGATGCCTAGATCCCTTACAGCGGTGTCTGACTGGGGGTCTGGGGCATCTGTATGGTGTTTTCATTTAATTTGTGACTGTTTCCTTCCACCAGATGTAATCCTTGTTGGAGCAGTTGTGAGACAGTTGTAAGATCAATTTTAAATAACCATAGACCAGAAGTGTTGAAATTAAGGTCTTAAAGAAACTTGCGTCTCTAACTACACAGATTCTGTCAGACAGCTACAGTGCACAGCATAAAGATGTATTTTCTGTCAATAATGCCAGTATGGGAAATCATGTCAGAGGTCTTGGCAAGGTCCAGATGTGCTGGTTGTACTGCTTAATCACTGTCCACATCTTTGGTGATTTTTAATTAGGTTAGAGAGGCAGAACCTTCTCCTTTGACAAAGTTGAATTGGTGAAAGTCCAAGGTGAAGAGATTGGTCCACAGGCAGAATTGTAATGAAAGTGACAATTCTAACTTATATGCCCCTCCAGATAGTTATCATATTGGTCACATGGATGTAAATAAGAAGTTATGTACCTACCATAACGTTTCATGTTAGTTGTCTTCTTCTCGCCTTCTTTCTTGCTGGATGGGTTCGGAGCCGATCCTCGGCTCCAACTCGGCCAATACTAAAGCTCGAGAGCTAATTCCACCGGCTCGAGGCTCCCCTATATCCCACAATGCTAGGCGGTAACTACTCAGATCTCGCTTGATAGCTATACCAAGCAATCCTAGTCTCCATAGAATGGAGTAGGGAAACCCACCTCAAAACAATCTGCGTAAAAAGTATCGCAGACCGCAGTAAGGATAAAAAAGGTGGAAGAACGTGTGGGAATGACAACTTCCAGAGGAAGAACACAAACTGAATTCCTGTCGGTCTGTCCAGGCTTGGGGGAAAGAGGGTGGGACGCAAGAAAGAAGGCGAGAAGAAGACAACTAACATGGAACATTATGGTAGTTACATAACTTCTTAATGTTAAGTTGTCAATCTCGCTTTCATTCTTGCTGGATGGGACCACGTCCCTAGCACCTTATCCCTGGTAACCTATCGGAACAGACTCTTGAGAACAGTGGAACCAAAATTGGCACGGCTTCTGGAAACCATGTCCAATTTGTAATGTGAAATGAATGTATGAGGAGAAGCCCAGGTGGCTGCTGCACAAATGGAATCTATTGGCAGCCTATCCTGAAAAGCTATGGATGTAGCTAATGCCCTAGTTGAATGAGCTCTAGGTTTTGAGGGTAGTTTTTGATGTCTGATCTCATAGATGAAGGTAATTGTAGATGTGAGCCATCTAGAGAGGGATACTTTAGTAACTGGAAGGCCCAATTTCCCTTCCGCATAGGACAGAAACAATTGATTAGATTTCCTGAATTGTTTGGTCCTGTCTAAGTAATATCTAAGTTGGCGATGAACATCCAAAAAATGTAGCTTTTGTTCCGACCTGTTCGAATAGGGAAAAAGACGGGGAGATCAATAATTTGGTTTAGGTTTATTTGAGAGGAAACTTTAGGCAAAAAGGATGGATTAGTACAGAGGGATACCCTGTCTTTGTGAAACACTAAGTAAGGAGGACGACTGCACAGAGCATGGAGTTCAGATACCCTTCTCGCTGAAGTTATAGCTACCAGAAAAAGTGTCTTCTAAGAAATCAACTTCAGAGAACATGAAGCCGCCGGTTCGAAGGGGGGAAGAATTAAAGATGCCAGAACCAAGTTCAAATCCCATTGAGGCGGGGGATCTTTGATTGGAGGTTTGAGAAGAAATACGCCCCTTAAAAAGGCTTTACAGAGTTTGTGAGTCATGATGCTGGACTCTGAAACACCAACAGGAAAATTTGATATGGCAACCAATTGAACTCTAATGGTAGATGCAGAAGATCCTAAATGAAAGAGTTCTGCTAGAAAGTCTAGAATAGTCTGGATAGGTGCAGTAAAGGGATCTATGTTTCTTGATGTTGCCCAAAAAGAGAAGCGTTTCCATTTGCTACTATAAATCTTCCGGGTAGAAGATTTATGAGAGGCTATCAAGATATCTCAGACCGAGCGAGATATTGAGGGAAGCCTGGCTAAGGTTGGAATCGGAGAAACCACGCTGTGAGGTTTAGAGAAGGCAGAGATTGGTGTAGCTGACCCGATTGGTGGGTTATCAGATCTGGTACTGGGTCCAGATGCCAAGGCTGCTCCAAAAGGTAACGATGAAGAAAGGGAAACCATATCTGTCGAGGCAAGTAAGAGGCAATGAGGATCATTGTCACTCTCAAGGTGATGGCTTTCTGAATTAGTTGAGATATCAGTGGAAAGGGGGGAAAGGCGTATAGAAGTCCCCGGGGCCAATCGTGGACTAGAGCATCTCTGGTGGGATGGCCTGGTAACGGGAAGAGAGTGAAGAAGTCGTGACACTTGCTGTTTTGGGGAGTAGCAAAAAGATCGCAGCAAGGCTGGCCCCATCTTAGGAATACTTCTTCTAGAACTGATTTCTTTAGAGACCACTCGTGGGGCATGAGAATTGCTCTGCTCAATTTGTCTGCAATAACGTTGGATTTCCCGGGAATGTGCGTTGCTATCAGAAAACACTGAGAAGAGATCGCCCATTGCCAAAGTTTGAGTGCTTCTCGACATAAAGGGTATGATCTGGTTCCGCCTTGTTTGTTGATGTACCACACTACGGACATGTTGTCTGTTTGAATTGCAATAGTCCCAGTGGGAAGAGAGTCGTGAAGGGCTTGCAACGCTAAAAGCACTGCTCTCATCTCGAAGACGTTTATGTGCAAGTGGCACTCGAAAGGTTGCCACGTGCCCATGACTGTCCTGCCCTGATAATGCCCCCCCACCCGATCAGGGAGGCGTCTGTTGTCAACGTGGCGACTGGGGGGGGGGGGGGGATGAAGGGTCTTCCTCGGAGAAGTTGAGGTGATGTGATCCACCAAGACAGTTGATTCTTGCATGATTGAGTTATCAATATGGTATGGGACATCGGGAGCTGTTGAAAGGACCATTGAGTAAACAGCATCCATTGGAGGATCCTCATGTGAAAGCGAGCTAAGGGGTGAAGGGGAATAGCTGCTGCCATGAGTCCTAACACCTTCAAAACTAGTATGGCTTTGACATTGTTGCATTGTAAGAGAAGGGAAACTTGGTTCCGAATGTCTGACACTCTCTGCTCTGTGAGTCTGGCTGAAAGATTGTGTGTGTCTAAGATGGCGCCTATAAAGGTAATAGATTGACAAGGCGACAAGGCAGATCTTTCGAAATTTATCGAAATGCCTAGAGCTTGGCAAGATTGGATGGTGAAGTCCCTGGATAGAAGAAGCTGATGTCTGGTGGTGGCGGTAAGGAGCCAGTCGTCCAAATATGGAAACACCTGGAATCCTTGACGTCTCAAGTGAGCCGCGACCACTGCCATGCATTTGGTAAACACACGGGGGGCTGTAGTGAGACCAAAGGGCAGGGCCCTGAACTGGTACTGACTGGCTCCCAGCCTGAAGCGGAGATATCTCCTGGAGCGTCTGTTCATCTTGATGTGGTAGTACGCGTCCTGAAGATCTATCGAGCACATCCAATTGTCCTGACCCAAGAAGGGTAGAATGGACTGTAGCATGACCATCCGGAATTTTGTTTTCCTGACATACCTGTTTAAGTAGCTGAGATCCAGTATGGGTCTCCAGTCCCCTGATTTTTTTGGTACCAAAAAGAATTTGGAGTAGATTCCGGATCCTTGCTGGTCTGCTGGGACTGATTGGATAGCTCTTTTTGATAGCAGCTTTGACATTTCTAATGCTGCTTGTTCCCTTAGCCTGGGTGGAACGTCTGGAAGGGATCTTTTGGGTTGGGATGGGATGTGAACAAAGGGAATTTTGTAACCCTCGGATATGATAGACTGTACCCATTTGTCTTGAGTAAGGGAAAGCCAGGCTTTTGGGTACAGGGATAATCTTCCCCCAACTGCCTCCGAAGGTGGACAGCCGGGCAGCCCCTCAGGGATGCTGAAAGGGTTTGTCAGAGAACATTTCTCTGCTACCCTGGTTTTGCGGACCTCCTCTGCCTCTAGGGCGGCGTCTATTATTATTCCCCCCTCTGCCTCTAGAGGGGAATCGGCCTTGTGCGTCAGATGAGACTCCCTGGGATTGTTTGTGGAACCACATCTTTCCTCCCCTCTGACCTTTGGGATAGGGTCTAGAAGGGGTAGAAAAACGGACTCCTACGGCAGAGAGAGTCTTACCTTCTACCTCGCAACTGGTCAATGTATCCCTTCACCTGTGGACCAAACAAGGATGATCCATCAAAGGGAGAATTGGTGAAGGACGCCTTGAAAGGGTCCGCAAAGTTGCATAGCCGCATCCAGGCGCGACGTCGTAAGGCAACACCTGTGCCTGCGGCTCTACTCGCCCCATCTGCAGCATATGATACCAGCCGCATGGAGGAGTTAACGATGGAATTCAGGGTTGCCAACTGGGAGTTCATTGTGTCTTTGAACCCCTCAGCTGTAGGATCCTTTATCAGTTCACCCATATCCTTGAGTAAATCTCTCTGGAGACGAGTGAAGTGGCATAAGTAATTCAGCGAACGCATCGAAAAGGTCGCTGATGAGAACATCCGCTTGCCGTACCTGTCCATGGTCCTAGATTCCTTATTAGGAGGATGGGCAGGAACCGAAAGATCAGCTAACTCCTTAGTGGCCGCAGCCACCACCATGGCATCAACAGGGACACCTTTGGATAAAAAATCTTTATCTCTAGGGGCAGTAATAAATTTAGATGGTCTCCTCGGGGTGGGTTCCACTGAATCAGGAGCCGTCCACGCCTTCCTTGCCACCACTTCCATAAGGGGGTCAAAGGGAGGGGACACCCAGGAGGTAGAAGGGCGAGAGCCAAACACCTCAAGATACACTGACTCATCCTCCGAAAAGTTAAGGGCTGGCCAGTTCCCCCTCTGTTTCAGGATCTCAAGGATGTCAGCAAAGGAGACATCCTCAGAGGGGGATCGAGGGGAACCTTCGGATTCCTCTAAGTCAGCGTCAGAGGTGATAGACTCAGGGGAGTCAATGTGCTTCCTCTTGCACTGCCTCTTCCTTGGGGGATCTCCTGCCGGGTCAGGAGAGGCCTCGGAAGAGGAGGAAATTCCCAATGGGGAAACTTGAGGAGTTGGCTCTCTGCGGTCTAAGACAAGGGGTTGAGTAGAAATCACCGCAGGCACTGTAGATGGGGGGGCTGAAGGAGCCGACTGTGGGGCAGAACCTGGTTCTAGCACGCTCCGCATGACCTCGAAGGCACCCCTGTCAGGCAAGGCCAGAGGCCCCCGCTCCGAAGAGACAAGGATCTCCCCCGGCACCGATAGGGACGGCTCCGAAGCCGATGTCGGAGCCGAACTCACCAACGCCGAAGCCTTGAGAGGGAGAGCGGGGTCGGACAAGGGTCCGATGCCACTCGCCCCCTCGGAGCAGACGAGGGAAGCTCGGCGCCGAGATCCCTCCAAGGAGGAGATCGGAGCAGACGACGGAGCCGAAAGGGAAGGTATTGGATCTGACGCACCGACAGTCATGGCTCCAACAAGCCCTGGCACCGAACTCAAAGGAGTCGGAGGAGGAATGTATTGGGGAACGGAAATAGCCACTGACTGGTGAGTCGGGTTATGCAGCATTTGGGCCCGTGCCTCGGACCTGAGAAGTCTACTCACTACCCTTTGCAAATCATGGTCAGATAACCTGGAAGACCGTGAGGAATGAGTTTTATGGCTCCGTTCAGAAAGAAGAGGGGATCCTGGCGCCGAATGCACAGAGCCGATAGAGGGGGATCTGGACCTCTTCCTAGACTGTGGCTTTGATAAAAGTATCGGAGCCAACGGAGTTTTATCAGCCTCGGCTCCAGCCGGAGCAGAGGTAACAGTATGAGGCTTGGAAACATCGGCTCCAGCCGGAGCCAATGTCGAAGCCGACTTAGTCTTTCCAGCAGTTGACTCTGGAACCGGAGCCGACTGCTTGGAAGTTTTGGAAGGCTTCCCCGACAGAGACTGAGTCGGGGGGCCTTCAGGCTTTAATAAGCCCCGCAAGATTAGCTTGTTCTTGCGTTCCTGCAGGACTCTAGGGCTAAAACCATGACAAACAGCACAAGAGTCCTGCAGGTGCACAAATCCCAGGCAATACACACAAGAAGTGTGACCGTCTGTCAGAGACATTTTCTGACAGCACGAGTCACATTTCTTGAAGCCTGAGACCTTGTCTTTTGACATTGTAAAAAGGAGTGCCTGACACAACACAAACACACTACAGACACAACCTTTACAGAAAAAATTATTAAATTATTAAATTAAATTATTAAGGTTAAAACAAGCCACAAACACACACAAGCCCTCAACTGAAAAAAAAAGGACAACTAATTTAGTCACTAATGGGCTGGGGGAAGGGTAGGGGCCGAAGGCCTACAAGATGAGGGAAGAAAGGGAAAAAAGACTCGACAAACAGGGGTCGATTTATCTAAATACTTAATTAAACTAAAAGGTTATGGTATGACAACAAAAAAGGGGGTTTAAGAAGTACCTAATACGGTAAAAGTCTAACCCCCCCCTGCCTGAGCCGGTAGAAAAGCACCTCGTTAGCTATAGCGGCAAACGAGATCTGAGTAGTTACCGCCTAGCATTGTGGGATATAGGGGAGCCTCGAGCCGGTGGAATTAGCTCTCGAGCTTTAGTATTGGCCGAGTCGGAGCCGAGGATCGGCTCCGAACCCATCCAGCAAGAATGATGGCGAGATTGACAACTTAACATCAGACCTTAAAAAACACAGACAATGCATGAGAAAGGTCACATTCAAAAAAGTCTAATCAATAAAACAGAAGTGTAATATTAGTAAGTTACAACAGTGTATAATAAAAGTGACAAAGCCTAGTGTGTGTGTGTGTGTGTGTGTGTGTGTGTGTGTGTGTGTGTGTGTGTGTGTGTGTGTGTGTGTGTGGGGGGGGGGGTATATTCAGAAATACATAAAACTCAGCCCAATCCAGTTTCTAGCAGGACTACCCACTGCACTAGAAGTAAGTTAGTGAAAGGCAGGGATAACACTAAAGTGATTTGAAGGCTTCAGCAAATATTGCTACTGTGGTTTTGCTGGGTAATGCTGCATGCAACTGCAGCAGGCTGGGGTGTAACTATGTAGAATGTGCTCTACCCACAGAGCTGTATACCATGATTCAAATGGCATGGAACAGTGCTTCAAAACAAATCACTACCATGCTATTCTGGAACAAAGTGGTGGAAATGTATAGACTTTTTACAGTGTACACCCATTGCTGTCTATGGGATTAGTGGGGCTATTAGTGCTAAAACACACAAGTACTGTGAGGTTGTGCAAACGTGTGCATGGGTGAGAGTGTAGCTGTATAAGTGGAAGTGAAAGGCATTATGCATATGTCAGACTGTCCTGAGGCCTGTGTGAAAGTCTATGTGCGGCAAAATATGTGCATGCCTTTATAGGTTCATAGGTAGGTACTAGGTTATCGGCACTAGGGCCTATGTAAGCCTAGCCAACAATGTTCCCTGGCTTTCACCACCCATGGATGCTATTTACCTGCGCCTCTGTCTAGCAAGGCCACCAATGTGCTTCCCGGGGTGAATTTCCTATTACCCATCCACTCATCACAATATTTCTTGAAGAGTGCTAGTGACGAACTCTGCTTGACATAGATAGGTAGTTTGTTCCAGCGTATGGGAAGTATTTGGGACAGGAATCTATCCCTCCAGCATGTTCTGTTGATTGTGGTGATGAGGTTTAGGTCTCTAGAGCGTATGGCTCTGAGGGATTGGGATTCCATTAAGTGTAACATGTCCAGCAGCTCAGGGTTTGACAAAGCTTTGTATGTTAGGCAGAGATCACCTCAGAGTAGGCAATATGCTATGGAGTAGAGTCAGAGTTTTTTGAGGCGGTCAGCATAGGTAACAGAGTCCCATAATCCTCTTTGTGAGGTGTTTTTGTGGCCTTTCTAGCTGCTGCAGATGCCTTGCAAGGTACATTCCAAATGGGGCGTTGAACTCTATAATGGGTCTGCTGAGAGCCCAGTAGAGGGGGACAATGACTTTTTTTCCTGGATGAGAACCCTTTCATGATGAGATGTGCTACATAGAAGGATTTTCTGACTACTGTGGCGATGTGATTATCAAAGGAGAGGCTGCTGTCGACTAGAGTCCCTAGGTCTTATCACGCCTTCGGTGTTAAGTGGGCTGCAGCTACGTTTGGGAAAATACTTAAAACGGAGGAGTTAAATCTTCAAGTCAGAGACATACAAGTGAGTCACTAATGAGCTTTTTGTTCATTGCAACTCTCATGTCTCTAAATAACCCCCTCTCCAATTCTAAAGAAAACAAAACAATCCAGTTATGGCAATCAACAACACTAAGTTGCAAAATCAAAGTTTCCACAAAGTAAAAGCATCTGTTAGGTTGAAACCTGGGAAAAACTGCAAATACGGTTCAAGTTACTGAGTTGAACATTATTCAAAGGAAACCAACATATCTCAAAGCACGAATGCAAACAAAAAAGAAGTTATGTACTCACCATAACATTCCATCTGAGTAGGTAACTTCATTTGTCAGCAACCTGTGGGTATCGGATCTGAGCCGTCAGCTTTCCAAGCTAAAGATCTGAGCTCCAAGCTCCTACCCCTTACCCATAATACCCTGCTACTTCCTTCCAGTCCTCAGATAGCGTTTGCCCAATTATACAATGTCACCTTGACAAAACAACAACCTGAAACATCCTAACCTAATGAAATGCCAAAAGCTGAGATCATTCTACGATTCAGATAACCAGAGAACCAGGTTAGGGGGAAGGAGGGGGGTCAGTTGCTGACAAATTAAGTTACCTACTCAGATGGAAGGTTATGGTGAGTACGTAACTTCTTTATCTGAAGTAGTTAACTTCATTTGATCAGCAACCTGTGGGACAGAGCCCCAGCTACCAAAAAACTTGAGAGGTCCTCAAGGAAGGATATTCCGGAGCACTGCAGAGCCAAAAGCTGCTCTTCCTCTGGATATTAAATCCAATTTATAATGAGAGATAAAGGTATGAGAGGAAGCCCAAGTAGCCGCAGAACAAATATCATCCAAGGGCACTCTTGACCAGAACGCAGCAGAAGTAGCCATAGAACAGGTAGAATGGGCATGAACCCCTAAGGGCTCAGGCAGACCAGATATCTTGTATGTGAGCAAAATGCAGTGAGAAATCCATCTAGCTAGAGACACCTTCGACACTGGCTTACCCAAGAAAGGCTTTGCAAAGGAAACAAAGAGCTGCTCTGACTTGCAAACGGCAGCTGTTCTGTGTAGGTAAAAACGCAATTGTCTATGAACATCTAACAAATGAAGTTTGTATTCCCCTTTATTCTGATAGTTAGGGAAGAAAACTGGTAGATTAATGAACTGATAGATGTTCGCCTCGGAAGCTACTTTAGGTAAGAAGGAAGGGTTAGTCCTGAGAGAGACTCTGTCCTTATGGAAAACAAGATATGGGGGTTTAGTACAAAGGGCCTGGAGTTCTGACACTCTTCTAGATGAAGCAATAGCTATTAAGAAAGTTTTCCAACATAAGAATTTTAAATCAACAGAAGCTACAGGTTTAAAGGGTGGTCCAGTTAGAGCCTGAAGGACCAAAGTTAGGTCCCATGGGGGAACAGCGTTCCTAATAGGAGGTCTCAAAAGAAAGGTTCCTTTTAAGAAGGTCTTAGAAATCTTAGTGGAAGCTAAAGGACTAAGATTGTCTCCAATGTGAAAATGGGAAATGGCAGCCATTTGAACCTTTACAGTAGAAGAACTGGCCCCTTGCTGAAAAATTTGAGATAGGAAATCAAGCACTGCTGGAATGGGAGCAGCGAAAGGATCCAAATTCTTATGCGAGGCCCAAATGGAAAACTGTTTCCATTTGCTGTTGTTAACCTTCCTGGAAGAGGGCTTATGCGCCGCTACCAAGATGGATCTAACTGCAGACGTGATTCCGGGAGTCCTGGCAACTAATGGAACTGGATCAAACAAGCTGAGAGCTTGAGGTCGTCCAGATTCGGAGTTTCTAATCCCGAAGGATGAGAAATCAGATCTGGGATGGGATCCAAGATCCAAAGAGGAGCTATGAGATGAGACCGTAGATACGGGAACCAGGTTTGACAAGGCCAGAATGGGGCTATGAGGATAATCTTATTCCCCAAAACAGACGAGCTTTCTGTAAAAACTTTGTCATAAAAGGAAGAGGAGGATAAGCATAAAGAAGACCGGATGGCCAAGCATGAACTAGAGCGTCTCTGGGGCTCCCCCCCCAGGAGGGGGGGGGGGGGCACGAGTGAAAAACTCACTGCATTTCCGTTTGAAGGCGATGCGAAGAGATCACAGCAAGGCTGACCCCACTTGCAGAAGATCTGTTTCGCTACTAAGGGGTTCAGAGACCACTTGTAAGACGAGAGGATAGTTCGACTCAGCTTGTCTGCTAGGATGTTGGACCGACCTGGAATGTGCATTGCTAACAAGAAAACGGTTGGTGGATATCACCCAATCCCAAACTCTCATGGCCTCTCGACAAAGAGGGTAAGACCTGGTCCCCCCTGTTTGTTGATGTACCAGACCACTGACATGTCTGTCTGAATTGCAATAGTCCCTGGAGGTAGAAAGGCATGAAGACCTTGCAATGCTAGGAGCACCGTTCTCATCTCCAGAACATTGATATGCAGAACGGTCTCTGTCTGAGTCCACGTACCTTGGACAGTTCTGCCCATACAATGCCCCCCCCCCCAAGGCGAGAAGCGTCCGTGGTTACCGTGGCTTGGGGTTGTGGCATTATGAACGGTCGTCCTTCCCGAAGCTCCCGAGATTGGAGCCACCATATGAGGGAATTTCTGCAAACTCTGCTGAGGGGGATCGGAGAGTCCAACGGTGTTGAAGGATGGACCAATGGACCTGCAAGGTCCACTGGAGGACCCTCATGTGCAAACGAGCTAAGGGCGAAAGGTTGATTGGTGCTGCCATGGACCCTAAGGCTCTCAGGACTAACTTCGCTGATGGGGATGGAGATTGAAGGAGTGCTAGGACGTGAAGGGTTAAGCTGCGAAGCCTGTCCGACGTCAAGAAGGCCTTGGTCTGAAGCATATCTATTCTCGCCCCTATGAAGTCCAGGACTTGCAATGGTTGAAGGGATGATTTCATGTAATTCATAGTGATCCCCAACTGGGAGGCTAAGAGCAGGAAGCAATCCCTGGCAGAGCAGAGTAGGTGCCTGGTGGAGGCAGCAAGGAGCCAGTCATCCAGGTAAGGAAAAACCTGTGTTCCCTGAAGCCGCAGGTGGGCCGCTACAACTGCCATGACCTTGGTGAACACCCTGGGAGCTGTGGTGAGGCCGAATGGTAGGACCCTGAACTGGTAATGACTGGCTCCCAATCGAAAGCGGAGAAACTTCCTGGATATAAAGCAACAAAAAATAAAAAATAAGTAGTAAATCCAAATACAATGACCAAGGAAAGATCCAACACTAGTTTATTTGCAGTTCCCTAGCGCCTCGGCTCACGCCTTCAAGGAGAATAACTTCAAAGCCATTCATTAGATATTTATATCATTCTTAACAATCAATTAAATAATTAAGCAATTAATCAATGATTCATAAAAAAACTTTCCAATCACAGTCCACATTTATACCACTAGGAGTCATTGTTCAATATTTCAATATAAAAACAGTCTCTTTATATAAAAGTTTTTGTTTAATCACTTCTTCATTACTATCTGCTGCTGTATGTTCTAAAATAGTTGCTAACAAGCCCTCTGGGTCACTATTGTGGTAATCTTTAAAGTGCATTGCTAATGGACTTTCTATTTTTTTATTCTTTATGTCCCTTATGTGTTCTTGAAGTCCAACTTTGAAAGCACGTTTACTTTCTCCTATATAAAATAGCCCACAAGGACATTTTAATGCATATACCACGGCCTCTGTATTACAAGAAAATTTACCATTTGATTTAAAATACTTGCCATTAATATATTCAAATGTTTGACTAACATATTTACAAGAAATACATTTCCCACACTGAAAAGTTCCTAATGATTTCATCTCCATTTTTAAACTAATTTGTGGTCTGCAATATCTAGCATGTACCAGCATATCTTTGAGATTCCTACCTCTTTTATAGGAAAATGTCACATTTTTAGGTAATATTTCTAATAAATCTTTATATTTAAATAAGGAAGGCCTATACAATTGTATAGCCTGTTTAACTTGTTCTGCTATTAAATCATACATTAAAACCATATATATTTTATCTGGTTTCTTGATATTTTGTTTACAATGTAAATATCGTCTCCCTTCTTTACCTTTATTTGCTTTAGCTTTCCTTAAAGACAATTTTACTTCCTCTACATCATAGCCTCTTTTAGTGAATAACTGGAGAGTTTTTTCTAACTCCATCTCCACATCTTCAGTGTTGTTACACAATGTCATTACCCTGGTGAACTCACCATATGGTAGAGACTTAATAAGATGTGAAGGATGGTAACTATGTCCATCTAAAAAAATGTAATTCATTCTCGAATTTCCGATATATCTTCGTCACAATTCTGCCATTTTCTTTACCTTCCAAAGTTAGATCCAAAAAATTTACTTTATTACCTAACTGAAAACCGTCAAATTTCAACCCAAATTGAATTTTTTGCAAATTCTCCTTAAAATTAGATACTTCTTGTATTCCTCCCCTACATACAAAAATTAAATCGTCAATATAACGAAAATACTTTATTACATATTTTTTATAAAAACTCCAATTCAAAAGAATTCATCAAAATATTTGCATACATAGGGGCAAAACCTGCCCCCATTGCTGTTCCCTTTAACTGGTGAAACAACTGACCATCAAAATAAAAATAATTATTTTTAAGACAAAATTCCATTAACTCCATAATATAGAAGGACTGTGGACTGTCTCCCATCACTTTTCTCAAAGCCCTTAAACCATATTCATGCCTAATACTTGTATAGAAGCTTTTAACATCTGCTGTTAACCAATACATGTCTTGTGTCCAATTAATGAAAGATATTTTTTCTAAAAATTCAAAACTGTCTCTAATATAAGATGTTTGTTTAATAACATAAGGGTATAAAAAACTATGGAGAAAAATACCCATATTGTGTAGAAAATAATTACATGCTGATACAATGGGGCGTCCTGGTGGGCAAGTAGCATTTTTATGTACTTTCGGTAAGCAGTAAAATAAAGCTATCTCACAATTTGGCATCTTAAACTTCTTAATAACATCTTCCCTTGTGAAATAACCTAACCTAAGTCCCTTTTGTAATATATCATCAAACTGTTTTACTGCCTTATCATACATTTTGATATCACATTTACTATAATTTTCACTATCATTTAATGTTCTAAGCACATTTGTACATATTGAGTATAATGCATAAGCACCACCTTGTTACCTTTATCTGCAGGTTTTATTATTAATTCCTGATTATTAATTAAAGTTTGTAAAGCCTGCCATTCCAACTTACTCAAATTATACTCAATGTTATGTTTGTTCGCTTCAAAATTAGCATATATTAATTCTGTAGCAAAGTCAATCATAGCTGCAAAATTTTTTATACCTTCATGAAAAAATGGTGGAACAAACTGACTTTTAACTTTTACTTTAGAAGTATCTAACTTACTATATGCATTGTTTGCAGTCATTTCATCTATATCAGATAAACAAGAATGAAAGCTATCATCAGAGTCATCAGAAAAAGAAGAACATATTTCATTGCTATTTCCTTTTGAAGTTAACCTATTATTGCAGTTATAAAAAAATGATGATAAATGTAACTTGCGTATAAAGCGATATGCATCACTCTTCATTACATGTAATCGGGGTAAAACAGTAGGAATATATTTCAAACCCCGATTAAGCACTGAAAAAGTTACATCTAAGCTTATGCCACATAAATTAACTATATAAGTAGTGTCCACATTGCATAAATTTAAAGTCACATTAGTTTCTTCTTGTACGTTTATACCTTTGCGCTGTTGTGTATGAAGGAGCGTACCGTTTCTGTCCATTCCCGACTTCGTCATTTTCTCTGTACCTCTCTCCTTCCCCAAAACCAGTTTGTTTATTCCCACGAAAGGACTGCTGAAAAGGACCTGGATTTTGCGCTGCTGGAAGCGCAGGGAAATCCCCACCTTCTCCTGGTTCGCTTTCCCATTCTGTAGAAACATCTGAATGCACATGGGAGCCTCCATTACGTTTTTGCCTTTCCTCATCTGCAAAGCGCACACCCTGACGTCGTTTCCTGTTGTTAATTGGTCTGGAGAAAGCAGAGTCTCCAGCGTAGTCCTTAATATCGCGATTCAGTTTGTATTTTTTTGCATTAAGCAAATCTTTCTCCAATTCTATTAATTTATTTTGTATGTCTTTAAGACATTGTTCCATACGAACAGTACCTATGGCCCCAGATAACATTTCACAGGTGCTAGAAATATCAGTTTTTAATTTAATCTGCTTGACTTTATCACGTTCAACCAAGATATTTATCCATTCTATAGAACAGCGATGGGCAGCTGTTACCCATCTTTTTTGAAACATTTTATCTGTCTCATCTTGTAAGTCAAATGGTGTGGTTGGATTTTTAAAGGCTCGTAAGCCTCTTGGTGTGATGTCAAGCTCTAGATATCTCTGCAAACTTAAGCAGTTTAAATGCACTGCTAATTCTTTAGCCATTAATTTATCAAGTTTATCAAATGTTTCTTTCATATCTGTGGGTAAAGAATTGCTTTCTCTCTCTGTCCAATACATGAGAAAGGATTATCCACTCTTCTTTGTTGTTCTTTCTGTAGAAATTTTTGCCAAAAAGCAACTTGTTCTTCCTGTATTCCACAAGTATTACCTCGCTCACCCATCGATGTAGCAAATTGCTCCATGGTAGTTTGACTCATATCCAACGAGTCCTGCCTAAAAATTCTAGGCACATTGAGTGAAGGATCACTAGACATAAAATATAATAGCAACAAAAAATAAAAAATAAGTAGTAAATCCAAATAGAACGACCAAGGAAAGATCCAACACTAGTTTATTTGCAGTTCCCTAGCGCCTCGGCTCACGCCTTCAAGGAGAATAACTTCAAAGCCATTCATTAGATATTTATATCATTCTTAACAATCAATTAAATAATTAAGCAATTAATCAATGATTCATAAAAAAACTTTCCAATTACAGTCCACATTTATACCACTAGGTGTCATTGTTCCATATTTCAATATAAAAACAGTCTCGTTATATAAAAGTTTTTGTTTAATCACTTCTTCATTACTATCTGCTGCTGTATGTTCTAAAATAGTTGCTAACAACCTTCTGGGTCACTATTGTGGTAATCTTTAAAGTGCATTGCTAATGGACTTTCTATTTTTTTATTCTTTATGTCCCTTATGTGTTCTTGAAGTCTAACTTTGAAAGCACGTTTACTTTCTCCTATATAAAATAGCCCACAAGGATATATGCATATACCACGGCCTTTGTATCTATGCATCTATTGCATCTTTGTATTTAAACTTCCTGGATAGTCTGTCCATGAGAATGTGGTAGTACGCATCCTTGAGGTCTATGGAGCACATCCAGTCGTTCTCCTGCAGTAGGGGGAGAATGGATTGAAGAGTGACCATCAGGAATTTCTCCTTGACAATGAAGAGGTTCATTGTAGAAAGGTCGAGAATTGGTGTTAAGTCCCCTGTCTCTTTTGGCATCAAAAAGAACCTGGAGTAATTGCCTAACCCGGACTGGTCTGGTGGGACGTGCTGGATGGCTCTTTTTTCTAGCAGCTTCTTTATTTCTAAAGCTGCAGCCTCCCTCTGACTGGGTGGAACATCGGGGAGGCTCCTCGAGTGAGGAGGAAGGTTTATGAAGAGAATAGAGTAACCTCTGGATATTATTCGAAGCACCCAGCGATCTGTCGTGATGGACTCCCATAGTGCCAGGTGCTTCGAAAAATGCCCCCCGACCGCCTCCAGAGAGGAGCAGTCGGGCAACCCCTCAGGGCTGCTGTGTGGGTCGATCGGAGAAAGGTCCTCACGACCCAAAATTCTTCGGCCCCCCTCTGCCTCTGGGCCGGCGTCCACCTTGTCCCCCTCTGCTTCTGAAGGACGAAGGGTCTGGAGCGTAACGGGATTGCTGAGACTTCCGGAACCACATCTTCTTTTGTCCTCTCTGGTTCCTGGAAAAGGACCTTTGAGGAGCCGAGAAGCGGATTCCGACTTCAGACAGCGTCTTCCCGTCTTTCTCGCTCTGGACCAATGTATCGCTTACGGTCTTGCCAAACAGGGTAGAACTGTCAAAGGGAGCGTTCGCGAATGACGCCTTGAAGGGTTCCGCAAAGTCGGAGCCAGGCGTGAAGCCGTAAGGCGATGCCTGATCCGCTGGCTCTAGCGACCCCCTCCGTGACATGGGAGAGTAGCCGCATAGACGCGTTCGATACAGATTTCAGAGTGGCCATGCGAGTCGAGAAGGTCCGTTTGTCCTCGGTTGACATGGACTCAGGGCGAGACTAAGCGTATTCCTTCACCAGATCCCGCTGAAGCCTAATCACATGGGCCAAGTAATTCAGCGCCCTTATGGAAAAGGTAGCTGAAGCAAACATCCGCTTTCCGATGCGATCCATCGTCTGAGACTCCTTATCAGGAGGATGGCCTGAGAAACTATCCTGTGCCAGTTCCTTCTTGGAGGCAGCCGCCACCACCATGGCATCTACAGGGGAATCTTTACTTTACGCTGTCCTATCCACAGGGGGGCTAAGGATCTTATCTGGTCTCCTGGGGATTGGCTCTACAGTGTCTGGCTCCTTCCATGCCCTCGTAGTAATGAGGTCTACCAGGGGGTCGGCCGGAGACCCAAGAGGTAGACGGGCCTGCATCAAACACCTCCAGAAACACAGACTCATCCGAGGAAGGCTTTTGGGCTGACCACCCCCCTTTTAGGTGTAGCATTTCCATAATGTCTCCAAAGGAGACGTCCTCGGGGGGGTGACCTGGGGGAACCTTCCCCTTCCTCTAAATCGGTGTCTTCCGTGAGGGACTCAGGGAGTCCAAGTGCTTCCTTTTACACTTACGTTTGTGAGGGACCTCCTCGGCGGGACTGTCCGAGGAGGGCTCACCAACAGGGTCATGTTCCTCCAGTGGGACTGACTGGGATGTCGATGCAGGCTGTTCCTGGGGCCGGATGATGGAAGACAAGCCCATCTGCAAGAGAATGGTGGCTGGATCCGTAGCACGAGCAAGGGGTCTCGAGCCTCTCGAGAGAACCTTCTCCACCACGTCGAAGGCCGAAGGTGAACCGGTATTCTCTTGGTTCCATCAACAACACCCTCGGATCCGATGCGGGGATCGACGTTGGAACTGAAGCGATCGGACCCGAAAGGGAAGTGTGCTCTGACCGCAACGGAGCCAAAGATACACCTACCCCCTCAGATCCGACGCACGCCTCTCGGCTCTGAGAGCTCGGATCTGAAAAGGGATCAGACAGACTCGAGGGCATGGCCGGCGAAGTAACAACTACCGTTGGCGCAGACTCCCTAACTCGGAGACTACGCGGATCCGACGTTGGCTCCGAAACCCAATAATGGATTGAAGAAGGAGCTATGGGGGCAAAAAATGGGGCTGAGCTCCCCCCCAGAGGGGGGGGGGGCAGGAGCACTCCAATCTGCATCTGGGCTTGTAGGAAGTGACGCATGATCCGGTCCATGTCAGCGTCTGAGAGGCTTTGTGTCGACCTAGAAGATGACGCCAAAGCTGGCCGGGAAGGCCGCCGTGACGACCTCGAAGATGGCCAGGGCTCCTCCTCCGGCGAGAAACGTGGGGAACGGAGCCGAGAGGGGGAAGACCTGGGAATCTTCAGGGGAGAAGAGAGCTGTTTAGCCGGTGGGGCCGAGGGGGCAGAGTCGGCCCGCCGCTTGTGGCTCCTATGTTTCTCTCTATCCCTATCTCTCTCTTTCTCCCTCTCCTCTCTTTTCTCTTAGCCTCCTTCTCTCCCAGGGAAATATTGGGAGGTTGAGTCCCAGCCACGGGAGAAAGCACAGCTGGCTGAACAGCCACAGCTACGGCTAGAGACACTGAGGGAGGAGGAAGAAGCAGAATCCGCAGGCGAAAGACCCGTCAGGATCAGCTTGTTCCTCCTATCCCTCAGAGCCCAGGGGTTAAAGGCTGCGCAGATATGACAGCCCGATGACAAATGCGCTACCCCCAGGAAAAGAACGCACTGAGTGTGGCCATCGGCTGAGGAAAGCTTATGGCCACACTCAGAGCATTTGGAGAAAATGGTTTTAGGGCCTTCGGCCATAACAAAAACCACAACCACACACACTGACACAAGAATAAGGGGAAGGGTGAATATACTAAAATTAAGCTAAGCTAATGGGTTTAAACTAAACACAAACATACACCTCTCTAATTTTACCAAAAAGTCAAGAATTTGACAAATACTTACTACCTAACCGCCAGGAACTCGTAACTCGTGCTTGTTAAAGCAGCGGAAAACGAGATCTGAGGACTGCAAGGAGGTAGCAGGGTATTATGGGTAAAGGGGAGGAGCTTGGAGCTCGGATCTTTAGCATGGAAAGCTGCCGGCTCGGATCCAGGTCGGATCCGATACCCACAGGTTGCTGATCAAATGAAGTTAACTACTTCAGATACATAATTTGCATGGATGGTAGGACAGCTTGATCAGCAAATGCTGAACACAAAGTCAGCAGAGTTCAGCTATCAACCCACCTGAATCTTTCACGCCTTAGCTAAAGATATAAAAAAACTGTGACCAAAGATGTAAACAAGCAAAGCCTAGTGAGAGTTGCACAAAAAAATCATAAGATGTTATAAATATCATTTAATTTTAATTACATAAGCATACTAGAAAGTTGAACTACACTTATTCAGTTATATTAAATGAGAGAAATATGCTTGTTCAAAACAAGTTCACAAGCAAGCCACAACTTCAAGAAACCAACCACAGATGCAAGACTTGATATAAACTTGCAATACTACAGTCCAGTTAAACAGAATCACCAACCAACCAAAGGACAGCAAATATAACAAATGCACATTAGCACACAAAACACTACATATAGTAAAATGTTTTTCTAGTCGGGTAGAAAAGAGAGTGATGTACTTACCATAACTTGGTATCTGTGTTATCCTATGTCACTATTCATAGCTCTTGGGTCGTAGAATCCGACATCGGATCTGAGCCGGCAACTTATCAGACAGAACCTAAGCTTGAGCTCCTCCCACTCCCACAGTCATTTGCTGTCCTCTAAACCCTCAAATCAAGTTTGTCCTAGAGCTAGAAAACAGCCAAGGAAGATCCTTACCACCAGCCAGGGTATTTCCACCACCTCAAGGTCCCAGAGGATGGAGGAAGGAGAGCAAGATAGTGATGAATAGTCACATAGGCTAGCGCAGATTCCAAATTATGGTAAGTACATAACTCTTCATCTGATGTTATCCATGTCACTATTCCTCACTCTTGGGTCAGAGCACCCAGGTACCATGAAACCTTCGGTGGCCTTATGGAAGGACATGTTGAAGAACTGTGGAGCCAAAGGAAGCCCTATTCCTGCAAACTATGTCAAGCTTATAATGAGAAACAAAAGTGTGTGGAGTAGACCGGGTGGCTGCCGCACAAATCTCATCTATGGAATGACAGGCCAAAAAGGCACCCGACACAGCTACAGACCTATTGGAATGAGCTCTGACTGGTCCTGGTAATGACCAACCTTTAGGAAGAATAAAGCATAGAAATACATTTTGAAATCTAAATGAGATATAGTTATCTTGGATACTGCCTGACCTTGTCTGTTAACAGAAAAGGCCACAAACAGCTGGTCAGATAAGCTAAAACTCTTTGTTCTGTTCAAGTAGAACCTTAGTTGGTGATGTACGTCAAGTGTATGCAGCAAATATTCGCCATCACTGCAAAAGTGGGGGAAGAAAACTGACAGCTGAATGGATTGATTCAAATTTGCCTCAGTGGCCATCTTAGGCAAGAAGGGAGGGTTAGGTCCATAAAACCACTCTGTCTTTATGAAAAATCATGTATGGAGGCATAATAGACAGACTGCAACTCGGAAGCTCGTCTTGCCGATATTATAGCCACCAGAAAAAAAGCAGTCTTCCAAGACAGGAACTTCATATCACAAGTTGCAGCAGGTTCGAAAGGACTCTGTGTAAGAGACTGCAGCAAAAGAGAAAGGTCCCAAAAAGCAGGAAAAGGGTCTTTGATAGGAGGCCGAAGCAAGAAGACTCCTTTCAAAAAGGACTTACAAAGGCGAGAAGAAAAGGTAGTTTCCTCACAGACATGGAAATTATACATGGCAGCCAACTGCAGCTTAATAGTGGAGAAACTTGCTCCTTCATGAGAAACAGAAAACAATAATAATATGTCTGGAATGTGAGCCAAAAAAGGGTCTAGATTCCACTGTTTGGCCCAAATCGAGAATCTTTTCCATTTACTCCCATAGACCTTTCTGGTGGAGGCCTTCTGAGAAGCCAGAATACTGTCTCTGACAGGCGAGGCAAGCTTGGGCTGGTTTAGAATTACGGGAAGTGGACAAACCAGGCTGTCAGACACAGAGTCTGAAAATTTGGGATTGGAAGGTGAGGGGGGTGAGAAATCAGATCCAGACAGGGATCTAGCACCCTAGGGGGTACTTCAGATGAGACCATAAAAGGGGGAACCACACCTGTTGAGGCCAGAAGGGGGCGATGAGGATCAAGGTAGCCTTGAGATGTCAAGCTTTCTGAAGCACTCTGGAAATGAGAGGTATAGGAAAGTAGGCATAAAGAAGACCTTGAGTCCAATCATGAACTACAGCATCCCTGGGGGACTCACCAACTGGGGGGGGGGGGAGTCAGGGTAAAATACTGGCTGCATTTGTGATTGTGAGGGGAAGCAAACAGATTGCAGCCCAGACGACCCCAGCGAAGGAAAATCTCTTTCTTGCCACTGATGGATTCAGGGTCCACTCGTAAGGACTCAGAATAGCCCTGCTGATCCTGTCTGCTAGCACGATGGAGTCAGAAGGGAATACGCGTTGCAAGGAGAAAGCACCCCAAGAACATTGCCCATTCCCACACTCTAATGGCCTTGCGACAAAGCAGATAAAAATGTGTGCCCCGTTGTTTGTTCATGTACCACACAACTGCCATGTTGTCCGTGTGCACTGCAGTTGTACTCAGAGGAAGTTAGTTCTGAAAGGCTTGCAATAAGAGAAGAACTGCTCTCATCTCTAATACATTTATATGTAGTTTGGTCTCTGCGGGGGACCACGTACCCTGGACAGTGTTTCCCTGGTAATGTCCCCCAACCCCAGCAGGGAAGTATCTGTGGTCACAGTGGCACTTGGGGGAGGAAGTGAAAAAGGTCTGCCTGCAAGAAAATCGGGAGACTGAATCCACCAAAAAAGATGACATTGACACAGAGAAAGGCAGATGGAAGATGTCATTGGATGAGAGAGGGAAGACCACTGGACTGCTCGAGTCCGCTGTAGAATCCTCATGTAAAACCTGGCCAATGGCACCAGATAGATCGCCGCAACTGCCATATAGCCTAAGGCCCCGAGAATGAGCTGAACCTGAGGACAAGAGGACAAGACAGATCTACTAGGCACTGAACATGGGATCTGATTAAATGTACTTGCCTGATGGGCAACATTGCAATCTCTGACAGTGTCAAGCTGGAAGCCAATGAACTCCAAGTTTGGGATGGAATCAGAATAGACTTGGGTAAATTTACAGTGACTCCTAGCTGGTCGAATAGGCGAAGAATGTACTGAGTGGTTAAGACCAGTCGATGTTTGGTGGGAGCTGTCAAGAGCCAATCGTCGAGGAAAGTAAACACCTGGAATCCCTGCAGTCTCGGGTGAGCTGCCACCACTGCCATGCACTTGAACACCCAGGGGGCTGTGGTAAGACCAAATGGCAGGGATCTGAATTGGTGATTATTGGCTCCTATGCGAAAAGTGGAAATGTTTCCTGGAGCGCCTGTTTATTTTTATGTGATAGTACGCATCCCGGAGATCCACAGAGCACATTCCTTTGTCCTTGTGCAAAAGAAGCACAACAGACTGAACAGTGACCATCCTGAACTTGGACTTCTTAACTGAAAGATTCAACTCACTGAAGTCCAGAATTGGAAGTAGGTCCCCCCATCTTCTTTGGCACCAAAAATAAGCTACCCCCGAATTCTCTTTACCCTGAGGGGACCTCTTGGATGGCTCTCTTCTAAAGAAGCTTTTGCACTTCTTACTCAGCTAACTCCCTCCGATGGGATGGTGCATCGGGGAGGCATTTTCTGAGTGGTGTGTGTGTGTGTGTGTGTGTGTGTGTGTGTGTGTGGGGGGGGGGGGTTGGGAAAAAGGAACAACATATCTGCTGGAAACTATGTTTAACACCCAACGATCTTTTGTAATGCTTGCCCAGGCCAAAGGGTGCAGTGACAAACCTCACTCCAGGGAAGGACAGTCCGGCAACGCATAAGGAGCTCTTGAAGGGCTTCTCAGAGAAGGGTTCCCTAGAGCCCTGTTTTTCAGAACCTTCTCCCCGACCTCTAGAAGAGGGCTCGTCCTGAGTCTTGAAAGGAAGACTGACTTCTGGAACCATAATTTTTCCTAGTCCCTCTGAGTCTTCGAAAAGGACCACTACGGGGTAGAAAACTTGATTCCCATGGCCGACAAGCTCTTGCCTTAATGCTCGCTGTGGGTAAGTGTCTGTTTGACCAAAGAGAGTTGATCCATCAAAGGGGGCATTGGTGAAGGACGCCTTAAAGGACTTTGCAAACCTGCATTGGCATAGCCAGGTGAAACGCTGAATGGTGATGCCTGTGCCAACTGCTCAAAAGGCACCTTCCGCAGCATTGGAAATCAGCCTCACTGAGGAATTAGAGAGTGGCACAAGAGTAGATAGCTAAGGGGGCACTTTACTCACGTCCTCGGCAGGTGACAGCTCAGAAAGGGAAGTGGTGAGTTCCTTGACCAAATCCCTCTGGAGGCGTGTGAAGTGAGGCAAGCAATTAAGTGCCCACAGACCAAAAGTAGCTGAGATGAAGACCCACTTTCCATGTCTGTCAATCTCCTGTGATTCTCTATTGGGAGGATGGACAGATGTACTCTGCTCCGCCAACTCCAGTTTGGTGGTGGCAGCTACCACTATAGCATCAACTGGCACCTCTTTTAACCAAAACTGCCTATCTTTGGGAGGGCTTATAAACTTGCCCGCTCCTTTTGGAACTGGCTGCACAGTATCTGGCTCCTTCCATGCCCTGCTGGCGATAAGATCTACCAGTCCATCAGTCCGTCAGCAGGGGGGATCCCAGGTGGTAGATGGTCCCATTCCAAACACCTTAAGAAATACAAACTCCTCAGAGGACGGGGGTTGGGGAGAAGATCCACCCTGCAATTTAAGGATTTCCAAGATGTCCCCGAAGGAGATATCTTTGGGCAGAGATCTGGGGGACCCATCCTCTTCATCAAGGTCCGTATCCTTGGTGAGGGACTCCATGGGGGGAGTCCAGGTGCCTACTCTTGCATGACCTCTTCCAAGGGGAGGCTCAGGGAAGGACTTGGAAGATGGGGAACCCCAAGTGGGGTAACTCCCGCCTGAAGGATGGTTCGAGAGGGATGACCAGGAGCAGGTATTCTCGACCAAGGCCCTAGGGTTGAATGTGGCACAAAATGTAGCATTCAATCTCCAGGTGGTCAGCACCCAAACAATAAAAGCACCCCTCGTGCGAGTCAGACATGGGTATCTTCCAACCACATGAGGAGCACTTCTTGAAACCAGATGGCTTATCAGACATCGTAAGACCAAAAACCCAAACGGCATACAAACTGAAAACTGTTAGCCAAAAACAAGGTCTAAAGCCCAAAAAAGAAAACCATGAGTAGAAGGAATTCCAACCGCAAATAAGAGTTATGTACTTACTATAACTTGGCATCTGTATTATTCTATGTCACTGTTCATCACTCTTGGGTCGTGGATCCGACACTATACAGACAGCTGCAAGACTCAAGCTCCTCCCACTTCCATGATCCTTGCTGCTCTCTAACCCCTCAGATCAAGTTTGCCTTTCACTAAAAACAGCTAAGGAAGATCGTGACTACCAAACAGACCACCTCCATATCATCCAGATCCCAAAGGACGGGGGATGGAGGGAGGGATAGTGATGAATAGTGACACTGGATAACACAGATGAAAAGTTATGCTAAGTACATAATTCTTAATGTTATCCATGTCACTACTCCTCAATCTTGGGCCAGAGTCCCCAGCAACCCTAAATCCTGGGCGGTCTCATGGCGAAAGGAAGCCCTATTCCTGGATACAATATCAAGTTAGTAGTGGCTAACAAAAGTGTGAGGGGAAGACCAGGTGGCTGCCACAAAAATGTCATCTATGGAATGATGGCTAAGAAAAGCAGCTGACGTGGTCATTGATCTAGTGGAATGAGCTCTGATTGGTTCAGGTAAAGACAGACCTTTAGACGAATAAACATAGGAGATGCACAACAAAATCTAATGAGAGATAGTTACCTTGGACACTGCCTGACATTTCCTGTTGAGAGAAAAAGCCACAAACAACTGGTCAGACTTGTGGAAGTTCTTCATCCTATCTAGATAAAAACGCAGTTGCCTATGCACATCCAGCGTATATTACCCTTTGTTGGCAAAGTTTGGGAACTGGCAATTGGATGGACTGGTTCAGATTCGCTTCTGTTGCAACTTTAGGGATGATGATGGTTTAGTCCTAAGGGCCATCCTATCTTTATAAAAAACCATAAAAGGCGGTTTAATAGAAAGAGCCTGCAGCTGCTAAACTCTTCTGGCTGAAGTCACAGCTACTACAAAGGCAGTCTTCCATGACAAAAATTTGATATCATATGTGACAGCAGGCTCAAATGGACCCTGTGTGAGAGACTGCAGCAAAAAGGAAAGATCTCAAGGAGGAGAAGGGTCCTTTACTGGGGGGTCTAAGTAGAAACACCCCTTTTAAACAGGCGTTACACGATCGAGAGCAGAAGGCTGGTTCCTCACGCACAGAGAAATTAGAGATAGCTGCCAATGAACTTTGATAATTGAAAAGATAGGTCCTTCCTGAAAAAGGGAGGACAAGAAAAGCAAAATTTCCAAAATGGAAGCAAAAAAGGGATCTAGGCTGCGCTGCTTAGCCTAAATAGAGAACTATTTCCACTTACTAGCATAAATCTTTCTAGAAGACTTCTGGGAAGCCAGAATAATGTCCTTAACAGGAGAAGGAAGCCTCGACTGTTTAAGGATTATTGGAATTAAAATTATCTGCAGGTTGGAAACTGGAAGCTGAGAGGGATAAGAAATCAGATCCAGACTGGGATCTTGTGACCAAGGGGGGTACTTCAGATGAGACTGTAGAAGGGGAAACCACACCTGCCAAGGCCAAAAGGGGGCAATGAGAATCCAGGTAGTCTTGAGGCAAAGGCTTTCTATAGTACTCTGGGGATGAGTGGCAATGGAGGATAGGCATAAAGGAGACCTAGGGCCAATCGTGGACCACAGCATCCCTGGGGGGACTTCCCAGTTGGGGGAATCGGGGCAAAATACCAGCTGCATTTGTGGTTGAGGGATGCAAAGAGATTGCAGCTCAGCTGACTCCAACGAAGGAAGATCTCTTTTGCCACTGAAGGATTTAAGGACCACTTATGAGGGCTCAGAATGGCCCTGCTCAGTTGTCCACCAACATGTTCGACTTCCTGGAGATGTGAGTTGCAATGAGAAATCGTCCACAGGCCTCCCGACAGAGTAGATCTGAACATGTGCCCCCTTGCTTGTTGAGGTACCACACAACTGCCTTGAACTGCAATGATATCCAGAGGAAGGCAGTCCTGAAAGGCTTGCAACGTGAGAACAGCCCTCATCTCCAGGATGTTGAAGGGAAGATTAGTCTGTGCTTCAGACCAGGTGCCCTGGACTGTCCGTCCCTGAAAATGCCCACCTCCCCACCCCAACAGGGAAGTGTCTGTGGTCACTGGGGAGAGGAAGGGAAAAAGGTCTGCCTGCCAGAAGATCTGGAAACTGAATCCACCAGAGAAGATGATGCCTGCACACCTATGTGAGGCGGATCGGAGCTGACAATGAATGGACCAGGGGGGACCACTGCATAGCTAGAGTCCACTGCAAAACCCTCATGTAGAACTTGACAAACAACAATAAGTAGATTGCCACCACCATAGACCCTAGGTCTCTGAGCACTAGGTGGGCCTGGGGAAGAGACAGGTCAAGAAGAGACTGGGCATGAGATCTGATGAGATGCACTTGCTGGGGAGGGAGTATTGCAATCTCTGACAGTGTCCAAATGAATCCCGATGAACTTTAGACTGAGATAAAATGAGATTGGATTTGGGGCGGTTCACTGTGATGTCTAGCTGGTCGAAAAGTTGTAGAAGATGCTGCAAGGCAGTGGCCATACAATGCTTCATGGAGGCCATGAGGAGCCAATCGTTGAGATAGGGAAACACCTGGAATCCTTGCCGTCTCAGGTGAGCTGCAACCACTGCCATACACTTGAACACCCGGGGGGCTGTGTTGACACCAAAGGGCAGAGTTCTGAAATGATAATGACTGGCCCCTACTCGACAGCTGAGATGTCTCCTAGAGTGCCTCTCTATTTTGATGTGATAGTACACATCCTGGAGATCCACGGAGCACATCCAATCGTCCTTGTGCAACAAGGGCATGATGGACTGAACAGTGACCATCCGGAACCTTGACTTCTTGACTGAGAGGTTGAGTGTGCTGAGGTCTAGGATGGGACGCATGTCCCCCATCTTTTTCAACACCAAAAAGAAGTGGGAGTACGTTTTGGATTCTTGTTGTCCTGGTGGGACCCTCTTGGATGGCTCTCTTCCGAAGAACCTAGAGCACTTCTTCCTGAGCTAGCTCCCTCTGACGGGGTGGTGCATCAGGGAGGAATCTCATGACAGGAGGACGCTGGGAATAGGGAATAGAATAACCCCTGGAAATGATATTTAGCACCCAACAATGTTTTGTCATATTTGCCCAGGCTAAGGGGTGCAAGGACAAATGACTCTGACTGCCTCCAGGGCAGGACAGCCAGGCAGCACTTTAGGAGCGCTGCTGGGGCTTTTCAGAGAAAGGTTCTCTGGAGCCCTGATTTTGCAGACCCCCTCTGCACCCGGGGTGGCATCTGCCATTGAATCCTGTCCCCCGACCTTTAGAGAAAGTTTCATCTGGAGTGTCCTGGAAGGCAGACTGCAACTTGCAAAGCCACATCTTCCTGGCCCCTCACTGCATCCTGGAAAAGGAGCATTGAAGGGTGGAGAATATGATTCCTACAGCCAAGAACGTCTTGCCCTCCTGAACCCTGCTGGTAAAGGTTTCTTTGACCGAAGGGCCAAACAGGATAGAACCGTCAAAAGGGACGTTAGTAAACGACACTTTGAAGGATGCAGCAAATCCGTATAGGCGCAGCCAGGCATGGCATCGAATAGCGATGCCTGTGCCGGCCGCATGAGAGGCTCCTTCCGTTGCGTTGGCAATCAGCCTCATAGATGAATTAGTCAGGGAAGAAAGTGTGGACAGTTTGGAGGACACTTTACTTAGTTCTCCGGCCAGGAGTACCTCAGAAAGGGACATGGTAAGTTCCTTGACCAAGTCCCTTTGACGTCAGGTGAAATGTGCCAGATAACTGAGTGCCCACAGCCCAAAGGTGGCTGAGGCAAACACCCACTTTGCATGCCTGTTGATCGCCTGGGACTCACGGTTAGGCAGATGGACAGACATACTCTGATTTACCAAGTTACTTCTTTGTGGCTGCAGCTACCACAATTACATCAACTGGCATGGCTTTAGATCAAAATTGCTCATCAGGAGAAAGGCTAAGGAACTTGTCAGCTCACTTACGGACAGGATCCACAGTAATGGGTGCCTTCCATGCTCTAGTAGCAATGAGATTAACGAGCTCACCTGCTGGAGGGGACACCCATGAGGTAGATGGTCACGTCCCGAAAGCATACAAAAAAATGGACTCCTCTGAGGTTGGTGGGAGGGGAGACCAACCACCCTTAAACTTAAGGATTTCTAATATGTCCCCAAAAGAGACATCCTCAGACGGAGACATGGGGGACCCGTCTCCTTCATCGAGGTTCATATACTCGGTGAGTGACTCGGAAGGGAAATCTAAGCGTCTCCTCTTCCGAGATCTCTTCCAAGGGACCTCCTCCAGTGGGGTTCTGGGGAGGACTTGGAAGAGAGGGGGATCCCAAGAGGGGAGGCTCCCACCTGAAAGCTAGTTCAAGAGGGCTGACCAGGGACAGGATGAGTGAGGTTCAAAGTATGGGGCTGGGAAAGCCCCTGGAAGGATAGGGAGGAAACTCTCTGGCAGGAGAAAGTCCGCTCTATAGCGCACAAATCTGAGGAACTGGATGATGCTCTTTACACACTCCCATCAGGCAAGCCCACCTGGAGGGATGGTACGGAGCAGAGCAGAACCTCTGGGCTCCTGGATAGTAAAAGCCCAGAGCAACTGAGGGCCGATGCACTAAGAGGAAGGGACCAGTCCAAAAAACCAGGACCAGAGCACCCGCCCAAGGACTCTGGAGCAAACACTTTGGTCCGAGACTCCACCTGCACAGGAGGAGGCCTAACAGGAGGAGTCAGGGACTCTGATGGAGTGGGGGCAAAAGGGCCCCAGAAATCCCCGTTTCCTTCTCTGTAAGGTCCAGAGCCAGGAATTCTGAAACCACTCTGGTCAGGCGAGGAGAAACCAAGGAGGGGGAGGGCGATGGCCCCCTAGCTGGATGGGCAGGGGAAGGAAGACGCCCTAGCTCAATCTGAGATTTAAAAAAGGACCTCATCATCCTGTCCATATCCTGAGGGGACTAAACTCCTGCAGAATCTGGAGGAGGCGGAGGATCTAGCTAGGGATGAGTGACTGGATCCCACAGTCCTCCCCTCTAAAGAGCGTCTTCTGTGCTTGGCCACAGTAGGAGACTGGTCCGAGATGGAGCCTGAGTGTAAGCCCTCAATAACAGCGGGATCAGACAGTGATCCCAGATGTGACCTTCTCGGATCCGAAGACAGTAGGATCCAAAAGTCTGCATCCCCCATGTCCCAGATCCAAGGAAGCTGCATCCATGGCTGATCCAGAAACTGCAGGATCTGAAGGTCTCGGACTGGAGGCCTTGGATCCCAGGGTCGACCCTCAAGACCTCAGATCCAAAGGCTTAGGAGCGGATACCCTGGATCCGTGGTCACACATCTTAGGATCCAAGAGAACCAGACCCAAACAAGAAGATACTGAGGTCGGATCAGACATCCTAGGATCCAAGAGTCTCATTTTCTTAGAACCACCAAAAGCCAGGGGGGGCCTTCCTTTTGTGCTCGGCGGGTCCAGACTTGGCAGGGGATTGAGCCATGGGACCCCCTTGAACCAACCCTTTCAACAAGAGTTTGTTTCGGTGCTTGACCAAAGCCCTGGGGTTGAATGTGGCACAAATGTCGCATTCAACCTCCAGGTGGTTGGCGCCCAACAAGCAAATCGGAGACAGGCATCTTCCGACCACATGAGGAGCACTGTTTAAAGCCTACGGACTTATCCAACATAACACAAAAGTCTAAGGAACACGCTAACTCACAGCCGAGGAAACAAGCCAAAGTCAGACTAGAGGAAGCAAGCCTACACACAAACTCACACATTCACACACTCTCACAAAGAAATGAGGAAAACCTATAAAAAGGCAACAACACTAATAAAAGGGAAAAAAACTACACTAACACACCACAAAAAAAGTGCCAAAATGGAACAACCCAACAAAACTTTTAGTTATGTACTCACCATAACTTCAGATGTTTGGGATCCATCTCGCCTACATTCTGACTGATGGGTTCGGAGCCGATCCCTCGGCTCCGACTCGGCACGCTTATGCCAAAGAGCGAAGTCTCTTATTGGCTGAGCTTACTATATCCCAGGATGCACCACTGCCAGTCCCCCAGATCTAGTTTGTCCGCATACATGCACACATGCACGCCCTGCTTATATAACATCGTCAGATGAAACAAGATAAAACAGTAGAACTCAAAACCGTTCAATCTCTTCTGATCTCCAAGGCAGGGGGAAGGAGGGTGGGTATTAGGAATGTAGGCGAGATGGATCCCAAACATCTGAAGTTATGGTGAGTACATAACTAAAAGATGTTATGTGATCTATCTCGCCTACATTCTGACTGATGGGACAGCGTCCCTAGCACCTGAATCCTGGGTGGCTCACTGGAAAACACTCCTGAGTACCGTGGAACCAAATGATGCTCGTCCTTTAGATGCCACATCCAATTTGTAGTGGGAAATGAAAGTGTGCGGATTGGACCAAGTAGCCGCAGCACAAATCTCCGATATAGCGAGCTTGGAATGAAAAGCTATAGAAGTAGCCATAGCTCTGGTAGAATGAGCTTTGATAGATGTTGTAAGTTGCTTATTCGAAGAAGAATAAGCCTGAGTTATGCAATCTCTAATCCATTTGGAAATAGTAGCTTTTGTGATGGTTTGACCCAATTTATTATCTGAGAAGGACACAAACAACTGGTCTGACTTACGAAGTTGCTGAGTCCTGTGTAAATAGAAGCGTAATTGCCTGTGAACATCCAATTTATGGAAAGTGTATTCTGCTTCATTGGAGAAATTTGGGAAGAAAACTGGTAACTCTAGAGACTGTTGGAGACAAAGATTAGAACAGACCTTTGGGACAAAGGATGGATTAGGCCTAAGAGATACTCTGTCCTTGTGGAAAATCAAGTACGGTGGTTTAATGGACAGGGCTTGAAGCTCTGAAACTCTTCTTGCAGAAGTAATTGCAACTAGGAAAGCAGTTTTCCAAGACAGATATTTTAACTCACATGTAGCAGCCGGTTCGAAAGGGGAAGATGTCAATGCACGAAGCACTAAATCCAGATCCCACGGAGGCGCAGGATGAGAAACTGGGGGTCTCAACAGACCCGCACCTTTAATGAAAGTTTTGCATAGTCTGCAGCTCATCAATGGAGGATCCATGGACTCGTGAAATTTAGAGATTGCCGCTAGTTGGACTTTAATAGTAGAGACAGAAGATCCTTGATTAAATAGGGATGTTAAAAAATTCAAAACCTCTGGGATAGGAGCAGTGATAGGGTCTAAGCCCTTGAGTTGAGCCCAGATAGCAAACCTCTTCCACTTACTGAGGTACAATTTGTTAGTGGTGGGTTTGTGGGCCGAAGATAAAATGTGAACAACTTCCGGGTCTAATGTGTGACTTCTGACTAAAGTCGGAAGTGGAGGAGCCAAACTGTCAACTTCAAAGATCGAAGGGACTGATGCTGTTGTCCCGACTGATGAATTAGCAGGTCCGGAATTAGGTCTAAAGTCCACGGATCGTCCACCGCATATTTCTTCAGGTAAGGAAACCATACCTGACGAGGCCAGTATGGGGCAATCAATATCATTGCGGACCCCAATTGAGAAGCTTTTTGAATGACTTTGGAGAGAAGTGGAATCGGAGGAAAGGTATAAAGTAGCCCTGTTGGCCAAGGTTGTGCTAGAGCATCCATAGCTGGTACTCCCTGATGTGGAGTCAAGGAGAAGAACCTTTTGCACTTGGTGTTTAGTGGAGTTGCAAATAGGTCGCAGCACGGCGTCCCCCATCTCCTGAAAACCTGAGCTGCTACTGTTTCGTTTAGGGACCACTCGTGAGGAGAGAGAATTGTCCTGCTCAATTTGTCTGCCAATATATTTGATTTCCCCGGAATGTGGGTCGCTACCAAGAAGCGGTTGGTAGCTACCGCCCATTCCCACACCCTCATGGCCTCTCTGCAAAGGGGGTAAGATCTGGTCCCTCCTTGTTTGTTCAGGTACCAGACCACCGACATGTTGTCTGTGTGGATGGCGATGATGCCCTGAGGAAGAAACTTGTGTAAGGCCTGTAGGGATAGAAGTACAGCCCTCATCTCCAACACATTGATGTGGAGAAGAGCTTCGCCTGGAAGCCAGGAGCCCTGAACTAACCTGCCCAGACAATGCCCCCTCCCACCCTATCTGGGAGGCATCTGTCGTCAGGGTAACCACTGGAGAGGGAATAACAAAGGGGCTTCCTTGATTTAGATTGGATGTCTGAAGCCACCAGCGAAGGTCCCGTTTGCATGTTTCCGTAATCATGATGTGATGATTGAGGGAAGATCCTGAAAGGACCATTGAGTTGACAATAGCCACTGAAGAATCCTCATGTGCAATCTTGCCAGAGGAACTAAAAGAACCGTGGCAGACATTGAACCTAAAACTTGTAGAACCATCCTGGCTGGGGCTTTGGATCTCGAGATCAGAGCTTGAACTTGGCCCTGTAAAGTTTGGATCCTTTCGGCAGGAAGAAAGACGCATCAATCTTGAGTCTATCTCTGCTCCTATGAACCTTATGCGCTGAGAGGGCAGCAAGGCAGACTTTGACCAATTGAATGTAATCCCCAGGGTAGCACCCAGGGAGATGGTGGCTTTGAGGTTGTCCATTAGTAGATGCCTGGTGGTGGCAGTCAGGAGCCAGTCGTCCAGATAGGGAAACACTTGGAATCCAAGACTTCTCAGGTGAGCCGTCACTACTGCCAAACACTTGGTGAACACCCTGGGGCCGTGGTGAGACCAAAGGGCAGAGCACAAAATTGGTAATGACTGACTCCCAGGCTGAAGCGCAGATACCTCCTGGACGCCTGATGTATCGGTATTTGATAATAGGCGTCCTTGAGGTCTATGGAGCACATCCAAACATCCTTCTCCAACAATGGGAGAATGGATTGTAACGTGACCATTCGGAATTTGGATTTCGTGACGGATTGGTTCAGTCTGCTGAGATCCAATACTGGTCTCAGGTCCCCTGTCTTTTTTGGCACTAAAAAGAACCTGGAGTAATTTCCTGATCCAATCTGGTCTGTGGGGACCGGTTGGATGACTCCTTTTTCTAGCAGCTTTAAAGCTTCTGCGGCTGCCATTTCCCTTTGACTGGGTGGTGGGTCCGGGATTTTTTTGTACGGTGGGGGAGAGTATGTGAATGGGATGGTGTAACCTCCGGCAATGATCCGAAGCACCCATCTGTCCTGAGTGATTGACTCCCAGGCTTTTAGGTGCTTGGCAAAACGACACCCGACTGGCTCCGGAGCAGCACAGCCGGGCAATCCCTCATGATGTGTGGGAGGCTGAAGAGCCACGAAAGGACTCGCGGTCTCCAGAATTGCGGGGCCCTCTGCCGCCTCTGGGACGGCGTCTCCCAGAAAAATTTCCCCGTCCTCTGCCTCTGGAAGGGGAATCTTCCTGCTGTTGGGGGAAAAACTTACGAGATTTGCGGAACCACATCTTCCCCCCTCCTTTAGCCTTGGGGTAAGGCCGAAAGGGAGTGGAATAACGGGCACCTACGGCAGATAAAGTTTTTCCCTCTTGCTCACAGCGGGTAAGGGTGTCTTTAACCTTCGGTCCAAACAAAGAGGACCCATCAAAGGGAGCGTCGGCGAAGGAAGACTTGAAGGCCTCCGCAAACTGACACAAGCGGAGCCAGGCTTGTCTCCGTAGAGCCACGCCTGTGCCTGCCGCTCTACCCGCCCCTTCGGCCGCATAGGAAATGAGCCTCATGGACGAAGTTAGAAATTGACGTAAGGATAGCCAACTGAGAGCTAACCGACTGGGCTAGCTGCTCAGGTAGGTTACCCGAGAGGGAATCTGACAACTCCTTGACCAGATCCCTCTGAAGCCTGGTAAAATGTGCCAAATAATTCAGAGACCTTAAAGTAAAGGCCGCTGAAGTCAGGGTGCGCTTCCTGTACCTGTCCATGCTCCTAGACTCCTTATTAGGAGGATGGACGGACGTTGAAGCCTCTGCCACGTCCTGTTGTGTAGCAGATGCCACCACCATGGCATCTACAGCCACGCCTTTAGTAAGGAACTCCTTCTCGGGTGGGGCAGACAAAAATTTATTTGGACGAGAAGGGACTGGTTCCACGGTATCTGGATGTTCCCACGCCCTCCGACAAACTAAATCCAGAAGCTCGTCGAAGGGCGGAGACACCCAGGAGGCGGAGGGCTGAGCCCCAAAGGCCTTGAGGAGCACTGACTCATCAGCAGAGGGGGGTTTGGATATCCAGCCGCCTCGTTGTTTGAGGATCTCTAAGATGTCTGCAAATGAGACATCATCCGAGGACGACTTCGGGGACCCCTCTGCATCATCAAGATCAGTGTCCGATGTAATAGACTCGGGGGAGTCCACGTGCTTCCTCTTGCACGATCTCTTCCTTGGGGGTTCCTCCGAAGACAACTCCGAAGAACCCTCAGGAGGAGGGGAACCCCCAATGGGGGTAACCTCAGGCCTAGGGCCTCCGCTGTCTACGGACAGGGGAACTGCCAAAGACCCAGTCTCCACGCCCAGGGAAGGTGCCGGTAAAGCCGGAGAGATGGCCGAAGAAGACTTGGCCAAGGCACTCCTCATGGCTCTGAAAGCCGGACCCCCAGAATCCTGGGAGTGTCCGGTCCCCAGAGCCATGATAGCTGACGGAAGTCCCGCAGCCGAAGCACCGAGGGGGAGGCTCGGAACCGAAAGCATAGGTCCCGAAACATCACCCCCGGGTCCAGCCGAAGAAGTCCGTGTACCAAACTCGGACCCGAAAGCCCGGGTTGGAGTAAGGGTCGGAGCCGACCCTAAGATCTCCACCGGCTCCAACAGCACCTGCTCCGACGGAGCCGAAGCAGTCGGAGGAGGAATGGCAATGGGATGGGCCAGGGTTATCGGCTCCGAAGCCAACTGGGTCGGAACCGAAACAAATTTTTGGAAGACTGGGGACTGGAACAGTCTTTGGAGCACCCTGTCTATATCTGAATCCGACATTCTCGAAGACCGAGAGGAAACTGAACGGGTTCGAGACGGCCTCCAACGCCCCAAAGGGCTAGGGGACCGGCTCCAAGGCGACTCGATGACTATCGGCGCAAGGAATACACACACTAGATTCCATCGGTGCCGAGGTGGACTTGGCCGAGGAGGAAGTGTCTGAGCGGCGACCCTTGTTGGCTCCGAGACCAGTGGAGCCGACGAAGGTGACCCGCCTCGATGCCCCAGCCATCGGCTCCGAAGCCAGAGGAGTCGAGACTGGTGGCATCGAGGCAGACCGTTCCATCCTCGGCTCCGAAGTCCTTGGAGCCGAAGGAGAGGCCTGCCTATGTCTTTTGGCGGTCGGATCCGACGGACTGGTCGGAACCGCGCCTTTTCTTTTAGCCGGAGAAGGAGAGGATGCCAAGGCTTCTTCAAAAGAAGGTTTTATTAACCCCTTAAGAATCAGTTTATTTTTCCTCTCCTGGAGGACCCTTGAGGAAAAAGCGTGACATACGCTGCATGACTCCTGTAAATGTTTTGCACCCAAACAATACACACAGAGCGAGTGATCGTCTGTGATGGACATTTTGAAATTGCATTTGGTGCATTTTTTAAAGCCCGAAGGCCTAGGATTTTGAGACATTATGGTAAAACAATTTGAGTAATCTTGACAGAAAAATACAAACTGACTTTCTGTTTGACACTACCTAATAAAAGGTTACAGTAATCGCTTAAAAGCGTTGCAAATAACAAGGGTACTTTGAAACCCTGTAAGTTTTAAAGAGGGTTGACTGACTGGGAAGGCCCTAAGATGAAGGAGGCCTACCAAACTCAACCCAATCACACAAGTCTTAAACAAACTCCAAACACACACAAAAGTGAAGAATAGCCGTTAAAACAGCTTTTGGTGACAAGACAGCAAAAAAACTGACAGAAAAAGTTAGTAAAATTACTACTCAGCTCAGCCAGCTCGAGACCACGTCTTCGCAGGTTAGCGGCAAACGAGATCTGGGGGACTGGTAGTGGTGCATCCTGGGATATAGTAAG
Organism: Protopterus annectens; assembly: GCF_019279795.1. Classification (NCBI taxonomy): domain Eukaryota; kingdom Metazoa; phylum Chordata; order Ceratodontiformes; family Protopteridae; genus Protopterus; species Protopterus annectens. The sequence goes on along the minus strand of NC_056743.1, from coordinate 1,174,449,162 downwards.
CTCAGCCAATAAGAGACTTCGCTCTTTGGCATAAGCGTGCCGAGTCGGAGCCGAGGGATCGGCTCCGAACCCATCAGTCAGAATGTAGGCGAGATAGGATCACATAACATCCAACGAACCAGAATGGGAGGAATAGATAACTGGTATCCTAAACTCAGAAAAGTTTAACTACGAAGCAGGTAGCACTAGCCAAAAAGTACCCAAAAAGAGACAAAAAAAGAACTACTTATCCCAAACAGGAGCAGAGCCAAGAAACCTGCGTCTGTAGCTGTTAAGCGGCAAACAAGATCTAAGGGGTTAGAGGGAAGCAAGGGATCATGGGAGTGGGAGGAGCTCGAGCCTTGAAGCTGTATGTAAAGTGATGGCTCGGATCCGATGTTGGATCCAAGACCCAAGAGTGATGAATAATGACATGGATAACATCAGATCTACAAACTAAAACGAGAATAACCTACAGCACTAAAAACTAGAATAAACCCAGTAAAAGGTTGTAGAAAGATAAGTACAAAATATTTTGGTGCCAAAAGGCTTACCGACTGAAAGAACTAAATGGGAGGGGAGGAACTATCACTAAGCTTAAACTAAACGATATTAGATAACTACAAGAAAATAAGAAGAAATACAACAGTTAAGAAAAATAAGCACTTACCCCTTAAGGAGACACAAGCCTAAGTAATCATGTTTGAAGCTAGTAAGCGGCAAACGAGATCTGAGGGGTTAGAGGATAGCAAGGGATTATGGGAGTGGAAGAAGCTCAAGCTTGATTCCGATGTCTGATCCTATGACCAAAGAGTGAGGAGTAGTGACAGGGATAACATCAGATCAGCAGTAATTCAAACAAACATATCATGCCAGGCAAGCCCTGTAATCATGCTTTCTTACAAGGACAGACCAAAAAAATTAACTGCATTCAGTCTCCATACTCTGCACTTCCAGTCAGGTCGATCTACCCTTAGGGACCCACTTTGAAGGATCAATGCATGGTTTCAAACTGTGTTTCTACAGCAGAGTAGAGCTGCTCTCCAACCTCCAGCTATTGTTTCATGTGATGATGTCCCACTGGAGGCTTGAAGCTGCAGAGTGCAGCCTCCTATTCATCTCCTTATGGAGATCTTCCAATCACTTCCGTCTTTCTTATAACAAGTCTGTCCTGGACCTTTTTTGTCTGGTGTCTGTTGGTAGTAGTGAGCTATTAACACATGCTGCTGAGTTTTTCATCTGTTCTTCAAAAAGTCTAAATAAGCAATGCTGATGTGGGTCTTGACTACTCTGACAGCCACAGGGACACTTGGTAAATTTGCTGCTGGACAGCATAAATGGTATCCTTTAACCAATGCTGCCACAAGGATATAGTTTCAAGCTGTATGAACAGCTGAAAACTAATGATGAGCTCAAGGACTAAGTAGATCTGTTCACTTGGTGTAAAGTCATGCAGTCAAATGACATCCCAAACACAGGAACTGCCAAGAAAATAATGCAACTGCTGGAGGGCATCAAACTAGTCAGGTACCCATCTGTGAGAGCTCCTAAGGACAGATCAGCCAGAAAGACATGCAAAGGCCACAAAAAAGAGTTATGTACTTACCATAACTTGGCATCTGTGCTATCCAGTGTCATTATTCATCACAGATGCGTCTTAGATCCAACCTGTCAACTTCTCAGACAGATCCACAGCTCAAGCTCCTCCCCTTCCCATAATCTCTTGCTACCTTCTAGCCCTCAGATCAAGTTTGATAAATTAGTAGAAATGCAGAAACAGATACAATAGAAGGCCAAAAAAAAATTCTCACCCAATACAAGCCAATTAAGCCACACCAAAACCCATGGAAGGAAGGGGGAAGGAGGGCAGGAATGTGATGAATAATGACAATGTATAGCACAGATGCAAAGTTATGGTAAGTAAAGAACTCTGCCTGATGCTATCTGTGTCAATATTCATAACGAATGAGTCAGACTCCCTAGCTGCTATGTACCCTGGGTGACCTCAAGGAAGGCTATGCCGGAGCATGGAGGAACCAAAGGAAGCCCTGTTCCTAGACAACAAATCCAATCTGTAGTGCGAAATGAAAGTGTGTGAATTAGACCAAGTTGCAGTAACATAAATCTCATCCAGGAAAGTCTAGCAAAGAAGGTTGAAGATGTAGCAACAGACCTCGTAGAATGGGCCTTAACTGGTCTAGATAATTCCAAATGCCTACTATCATAATATAGGAAATACAATTCGCAATCCACCTGGAAATAGTCACTCTAGAAACCGCCTGGCCCATTCTATTTTGAGAGAAGGACACAAGAAGCTGGTCCAATTTCTTAAATTCCTCAGTTCTTTTTAGATAAAAACACAATTGCCTATGGACGTCTAAACAATGCAAGATATATTCTCCTTTACTAGAGTAATTAGGAAAGAAGACCGGTAGTTGAATTGATTGAGGTTAGTCTCCAAAGCCACTTTGGGAAGAAAGGAGGGATTTGTTCTAAGGGACACCCTGTCCGTATAAAAGACCATAAACGGAGGCGTAATACTTAGAGCCTGAAGTTCCGAGACCCTTTTGGCAGAAGTAACGGCCAGTAAAACGGCCATCTTCCAGGAAAGGAATTGAATATCATGAACCAGCTGGTTCAAAAGGTTTTTGTGTTAGGGACTGCAGCACCAAGTTCAAGTCCTATGGTGTGGATGGATCCTTAAAAGGAGGTCTAAGAAGAAAAAAAAAAAAAAAACCTTTCAGACAGGCTTTACACAGTTTGGAAGAAAAGGCAGACTCATCACGGATATGGAAATTGGAGATGGCAGCAAACTGGAGCTTAATGGTAGAAAAACCTGCCCCATCCTGAAAAAGAGACGATAAGAAGAGTAAAATATCAGGAGTAGGGGCTGAAAAGATCAAGATTTTGTTGTCTGTCCCAAATGGAAAACCTTTTCTATTTACTGGAGTAGACCTTCTCTGTAGACAGTTTTGAGAAGCTACAATAATGCTCCTCACTGGAGAAGGAAGCCTGGACAGTGAAAGGATTACTGGAACTGAAGAAACCATGCGGTTAGATGAAGGGTCTGGAAACTGGGAAGTGAAAGCTGCCAGGCATGGGAAATAAGATCCAGAATGGGATCCAGTAGCCAAGGTGGATACTTCAGATGAGACCTTAGGAAGGAGAACCACACCTGATGATGCCAGAAAAGGGCAATGTGAATGAGAAGAGTCTTCAGGTGACGAACTTTCTGAAGGACTTTGGGTAATAGAGGAATAGGAGGGTAAGTATACAGGAGACCCAGAGGCCAATCGTGGGCTAGAGCATCCCTGGGTGACTCCCCTGTTGGGGGGATCAGGGCAAAGAAATTGCTGCATTTGTGCTTGACCGGGGATGCAAAAATATCGCAGCAAGGTTGACCCCCAATGGTCGAAGATTTGCCTTGCCACTGATGGATTCAGGGACCACTCGTGTGGACTCTAGATGGACCTGCTTAGTCTGTCGGCCAACAAGTTGAAGAGTATACGAGTTGCAAGAAGAAAGCGCTTGGAAGACATCGCTCATTCCCACAATCTAATGGCCTCTCTTCACAGAGGATAAGACTGTTTTCCTGCTTGCTTGCTGATATACCAGACAACTGTCATGTTATCCATCTGAATTGCTATAGTCCCCAGAGCGAGGCACTCCTGAAAGGCTTGCAAAGTTAGAAGGACTGCTATCATCTTCAGGACATTTATGTGCAATTTGTTCTCTGCAGGGGACCACATGCCTTGAACTGTCCTGCCCCCACCCAAACACGGAGGAATCCGTGGTCACTGAGGCCATGGGTGGAAGAAGAAAAAATGGCCTGCCTAGAAACAGGCATTGAAACTGAAGCCACCAAGCAAGATGATTCCTGCACATCTGAGTCAACTTTATCATCAAGGACATGGGCCAGAGTCCACTGGAGAACTCGCATGTGACACCTGGCTAGACGCACCAACTGAATGGTCAGCCTGACGTTTGGAGAATCAAGTGAACTGAAGGCCGTGCTACTTCCAGCAAAAGAGAGACTTTCATCAAGGACATGGGCCAGAGTCCACTGGAGAACTCGCATGTGACACCTGGCTAGACGCACCAACTGAATGGTCAGCCTGACGTTTGGAGAATCAAGTGAACTGAAGGCCGTGCTACTTCCAGCAAAAGAGAGACTTGATCTTGAATGCGTTGGACCCTGCAGGAAGGCAGTACTGCAGTCTTCAATACCACATTCAGCTGGACCCCGATGAACACCAGGTTTTGGCTCGGAACGAGAATGGACTTGGGAAGATTCACTGTGATGCCTAGATGCTGGAAAAGGATGAGGACATACCTGGTGGCCAGTGATAGTCGATGCCTTGTGAGAGCCGTGATAAGCCAATCGTCCAGGTATGGAAAAACCTGGAAACCTTGGAGCCGGAGATGAACTGCCACCACTGCCATACATTTGGTAAACACCTATGGGGCTGTGGTGAGTCCAAAGGGCAGAGATCTGAACTGGTAATGACTGGCCCCTAACCGAAAGCTTAAGTGTCTCCTGGAGAATCTGTCAATCTTTATATGATAGTATGCGCATCCTTGAGATCCACTGAGCACATCCAATCATCCTTGCGCAAGAGGCAGAATGGACTAAACAGTGACCATCCAGAACTTGGGCTTCTTGACATATTTAGCTCGCTGAGGTCCAGAATCGGATGCAGGTCCACAGTCTTCTTTGGCACCTAAAAGAAGCTAAAGTAAGTTCCGGACCTTCATTGTCCTGTTGGAACCTCTTGAATGTCTCTTTTTTGAAGGAGGTCTTGCATCTCAAGATAGGCCAACTCCATTTGATGGAATGGGACATCTGGGAGACATTCCCAAATTGGAGGGGGCTGGGAGAAGGGAATGGAGTAACCCCTGGAAATAAGTGTTTTACCCACTGACTGGAGGTGAGACTTGTCCAGGGAAGTGGGTGAAGGGAGAGTTGACCCCTGACTGCCTCCAGGGCAGGACAGTAGGGCAGGATCTCAGGAGCACTGGAAGGGCTTCTCTGAGAAGGGTTCTTGGGAACCTTGGTTATGTGGACCCAGTCTGCACCTCTGGCGGTGTTTGCCATTGAATACCCTGTCCCGGCCTGGGGAAGAAAGACAGAGTCCTCTGGAACAAAAGTTTCATACTTCCTCTCTGAGTTTTAAAAAGGACTGCTGGGGAGTAGAAAACTTGATCCCTACCACAGAAAGAGTCTTGCCTTTCTGCTCACTGCGGGTTAAGGTTTCCTTAAAAGATGGCCCAAATAAGGTGTAACTATCAAAAGGGGCATTAGTGAAAGAAGCCTTAAAGGGCTCCGCAAACCCACAAAGGCAAAGCCAGGCATGCCGTTGGATAGCAATGCTGGTGCCTGCTGTGCAATAGGTGGCCTCCACAGTACTGAAGATCAGCCTCACCGAAGCATTAGCCAAAGGTGTTAGAGTAGACAGCCTCGGACAGACTAGCTTGATGCGCTCTGGAAGCAACAACTCAGACAGGGAAGTGGTAAACTCCAAAACCAAATCTCTCTGAAGCCAGGTAAAATGGGCCAAGTAATTAGTTGCTCTCAGACCAAAAATAGCGGATTCAAACACATGCTTTCCGAAATGTCGATTGCTCTGGACTCCCTGTTCAGGGGATGGACGGAGGAGCTTTGCTCACCAAGTTCCTCCTCAGAAACAGTGGCCACCACAATGGCAGTGACAGGGATCCCTTTGGTCCAAAAAGGCTTATCATTATGAGGACTGATGAATTTGTCTGCTTTTTAGGGCATAGGTTCCACAGTGTCAGGCTCCGTCAAAGCCCTACTTGCGATAAGGTCCACAAGCCTGTCAGCAGGGGGGAAAACCTAGGTAGAACATGGGTCCATCCCGAAGGCCTTCTGGATCACGGACTCCTCTGAAGACAAGGCTGGGGAAGACCATCCGCCTCTCTGCTTGAGAACTTTGAGGATATCTCTGAAGGAAACCTCCTCAGGTAGAAATCTGGGGGACCAGTCTCCCTCTTCAAAATCTGTGTCCTCAATGAGGGACTCTGTGGAAGTCCAAGTGCCTCCTCAAACATTCTCTTCCAAGGGGGTTCCTCAACGGTAGGCTCAGGGGAGGACTCAGAAGAGACAGGTACCTCAAATGGGGCAGTGCTCATCTGACGATGCTTGTGAGAGTGCTGATGCTGGATGGATGATGAGGCCTCAGCAGCCAAACCCAGGAGATGCTGAAGAGGACCTAAAGAAGGAGAGGTAACAGCCAAATTTGTGAAGGTCCTCTTTACCACTCAGAAGGCCAATGGGCTGGACGAAGCTCCCCCACTCACCAGCAGCTGGGGCCACCTGAGAAGGGACCCCGATGCAGCACAGACGCCCCTTGACAATACTGGCCCTGAGCTGTCCAATGCCAAAGTCCCCAAGGTAAGGGAACGGTCTGAAAACTCCGGACCAGAACTCACCCCTAAGGAACTCGAAACGGACCCCTCAGAGGCAAGGTGCACCCTGGTCCAATGGCAGAAGAACAGAGCCAGCCAGGGACTCTGTGTCGACAAGGGGAGAGTACCCAACATTGCCGGCCTCTCACTAGAAATTCACTGGTCCTGACATTCAAAACATGTTGGATCTGAAGAGGACAGTGGAGTCCTGCAGATGGGAATGGTCCCCTAGCCACATGGGCAGGGGACGGCAGCAAGCTCAACTTGATTTCGGCCTTGAGGAAACTCATCATCCAATCCATGTCCAAGGGAAGGAGACTTCTGGAGGATATCGATGAAGCTGACAAGTGGCCAGGTTTTGCTGGGGATCCAACCTTGGTCCCGAGAAGGGATCTGCTTCGACAAGTTGGATCAGACTTCCTGAAGGACCAAGAAGTGGAAAAAGAAGTTATGTACTCACCATAACGTTCCATCTGAGTAGGTAACTTCATTTGTCAGCAACCTGTGGGTATCGGATCCGATTCGGATCAGAGCCGGCAGCTTTCCTAGCAAAAGATCCGAGCTCCAAGCTCCTTCCCTACCCATAATACCCTGCTACCTCCCTCTTGTCCTCAGATCGAGTTTGCCAAAGTATCACAGAATGCTACAATAACAAAAGGAAAAATCCACCTGAACATCCTAACCTGATGTCATCTGGGAAGTGAAACACAATGATCCTTCAAGGACGAACTACAGGTCAGGGGATGGAGGGAGGGTTGGTTGCTGACAAATGAAGTTACCTACTCAGATGGAACATTATGGTGAGTGCATAACTTCTTTATCTGAAGTAGTTAACTTCATTTGATCAGCAACCTGTGGGACAGAGTCCCCAGCTACCAACAACTTGGGAGGTCCTCAAGGAAGGATATTCCGGAGCACTGCAGAGCCAAAAGATGCCCTTCCTCTGGATATCAGATCCAATTTATAATGTGTAATGAAAGTATGGGAGGAAGCCCAAGTAGCTGCTGAACAAATGTCATCCAAAGGGACCCTCGACCAGAAGCCCGCAGAAGTAGCCAAAGAACGGGTAGAATGTGCCCGAACCCGAACGGGCTCAGGTCGACCAGAGCTTCTGTATGCGAGAAGAATGCATTGGGAAATACACCTAGCTAAGGTTACCTTTGTCACTGTTTTACCCAAACAGGACTTAGCAAATGAGACAAAGAGTTGTTCCGATTTTCAAAAAATAAGAAGTTATGTACTCACCATAACGTTCCAACTGAGTAGATGGCTTCATTTGTCTGCAACCTGTAGGTCTTGGATCTGATATCGGATCAGAGCCGGCAACTTGTTTCATAGCTAATGGATCCGAGCTCCTAGCTCCTCCCCTCACCCATAATCCCCTGCCAACCCTCCATGACCTCAGATCAAGTTTGCCCCTCTATAGATACCCAAAAAGGGTATTCCAATAAACAATCTACATAGATCCATTTTGAAGGCCAGGGGGAAGGAGGGGGGGATGGTTGCAGACAAATGAAGCCACCTACTGAGATGGAACGTTATGGTGAGTACATAACTTCTTAATCTGAAGTAGGGACTTCATTTGTCAGCAACCTGTGGGACAGAGTCCCCAGCTACCTGAATCTTGGGTGGCCATCATGGAAGGATATTGCGGAGCACCGCAGAGCCAAAGGATGCTCTCCCTCTAGAAATTACACCCAGTTTGTAGTGGTTAATAAAGGTATGAGATGAGGCCCAAGTGGCTGCCGAACAAATATCATCCAACGGAACTCTAGATTTGAAGGCAGCGGAAGTAGAGATGGAACGAGTGGAATGTGCGCGAACTCCTCCAGGTGCGGGTCTCCCAGAAGCTTGGTACGCTAAAAGAATACATTGGGAAATCTAGCGTGACAAGGAGATTTTTGAGACTGGTTTCCCCAAATTGAATTTGGCAAAGGAAATGAACAGCTGGTCGGATTGCCTGTGACCAGCAGTCCTATGAGTATAAAAATGTAGCTGCCTATGAACATCTAATGAGTGCAGCTTGTACTCTCCTTTATTCGGATATTTAGGAAAGAAGACTGCTAGATTTATGGATGGATTTATATTGGATTCTGATGCTATTTTGGGGAGGAAGGAGGGACTGGTCCTGAGGTACACTCTGTCCGGATGAAAAATCAAGTAAGGAGGCTTCACAGAAAGGGCTTGAAATTCCGAAACTCTTTTCGCTGAAATAATGGCTACAAGGAATGCTGTTTTCCAGGACAAGTATTTGAGATCCACTGAAGTGGCAGGTTCAAATGAGGGAGCAGTTAGGGCTTGAAGAACTAGTGAAAGATCCCAAGGGGGGTACGGCTTCTTTAATAGGGGGTCTGAGCAGAAAAGTACCCTTGAGGAAGGTTTTACACAATTTGGCCGACATCAAGGGCCCTGTGTCATGTCCCACATGGTAATGGGAGATGGCCACCAATTGTACTTTGACGGTTGAGCAACTAGCGCCTTCCTGAAAAAGTCCAGTTAGGAAGTCTAGTATGGATGGAAGAGGGGCTGTAAAGGGATCTAGATTATGATGCTCCGCCCAGACGGAAAAATGTTTCCATTTACTGCGGTACACTTTCCTGGTGGAAGGTTTATGCGCTGCCACGAGGATGGCTTTGACTGGTGAAGAGATACCGGGAGTCCTAACTATGAGTGGAACTGGAGCAACCAAGCTGTCAGCTTCAGACTGTCCAGATTTGGGGTCGACAAGCCCATCGGATGGGAGATTAGATCCGGACTGGGATCCAGAACCCAGTGGGGATTCACTAGGTGAGACCACAGGTAAGGGAACCAAGTTTGCCGAGGCCAGAATGGGGCAATGAGGATCATCCTACTCTCCAACCGCGAGACTTTCTGTAAGAGCTGTAGCATCAGGGGTAGAGGAGGATAGGCATAAAGTAGACCGGGCGGCCAAGCATGCACCAGAGCGTCTCTTGGAGTTTCCCCTGGAGGGGGAATCAGAGCGAAGAAATTGTAGCATTTGGGGTTTGAGGGAGAGGCAAAGAGATCGCAGCAGGGTTGCCCCCATATTGCGAATATCTGCTTTGCTACTAGTGGGTTGAGAGACCATTCGTAAGGGGAAAGAATGGTGTGGCTGAGTTTGTCTGCTAGGATGTTGGCCCGCCCCGGAATGTGTGCTGCAATCAGAAAGCGGTTGGTGGAAATCGCACATTCCCACACTCTCATGGCTTTGCGGCATAGAGGGTAAGACCTGGTTCCCCCGTTTGTTGAAGTACCAGACGACAGACATGTTGTCCGACTGAACTGCAATAGTTCCTACGGGGAGGAGATTCTGAAGTGCTTGCAACGCGTACAGCACCGCTCTCATCTCCAGAACGTTGATATGCAGGGAGGTCTCTGTATCGTTCCACGTGCCTTGGACTGCCCTGCCTGAATAATGCCCCCCCCACTTGAGGCGGGAGGCATCCGTGGTCACCGTGGCGAGAGGGGGAGGAGTTCAGAAGGGTCGGCCTGTATGGAGATCCGGAGCATGAAGCCACCATAACAAGGCCCTCCTGCAAGCCTTGCTGATAGCGATGGGGTGATGGAGAGGAAAAGACTGAAAGGACCATTGCACTAGAAGGGTCCACTGCAGTACCCTCATGTTCAGGCGGGCGCATGGAAGGAGCGTTATCGCTGCCGCCATGGAGCCCAGCGCCCTCAGGACCAATTCCGCCGGTGGGGCTTCTGACTGGAGGATGGCCCGCACATGAAGTTGCAAATTCCGTAGTCGTTCCGAAGTCAGGAAGGCTCGTAGATCTCTGGTGTCTATTCTGGCTCCTATAAATTCTATGACTTGTGTCAGAGCAAGGAAAGATTTGTCCGCATTGATCGTGATGCCTAATTGGGGGGCTAGGCAGAGAAAGTAATCTCTGGCTGAGAAAAGTAGATGCCTTGTTGGGGCGGTCAGGAGCCAGTCGTCCAGGTACGGGAAGACCTGCATTCCCTGGAGTCTCAGGTGGGCCGCTATCACTGCTAACACCTTGGTGAACACCCTGGGGGCTGTGGTGAGGCCAAAGGGAAGGACCCTGAACTGGTAGTGACCGGCTCCCAGCCGGAAGCGGAGAAACCTCCTGGATCGTCTGTCCATTAGAATGTGGTAGTACGCATCCTTGAGGTCTATAGAGCACATCCAATCGTTCTCCCGTAGGAGGGGGAGAATAGATTGAAGAGTGACCATTCGGAATTTTTCCTTGGTTACCGACAGGTTCAAACGGGAAAGGTCTAGAATTGGTCTCAAGTCCCCCGTCTTTTTTGGCACCAGAAAGAACCTGGAGTAGAACCCTAATCCGAGCTGGTCTTGGGGGACTGGCTGGATGGCTCTTTTTTCTAGCAGCTGCTGGATTTCTGCGGCTGCAGCCTCCCTCTGATCGGGTGGTACATCGGGGAGGTTCCTGATTTTGGGGACATGAAGCATTGGAATTTTGTACCCTCTGGATATAATTCGAAGCACCCAGCGGTCTGACGTGATGGACTCCCATGCTGTTAGGTACTCCGAGAAGCGCCCCCCCGACTGCTTCCAGAGAGGAGCAGCCGGGCAACCCTTCAGCGCTGCTGCGTGGGCCGGTCAGAGAAGGATTCTCTGGACCCAAAGTTCCTCGGAGCCCCTCTGCCCCTGGGGCGGCATCCTCCCTGTCCTCCTCTGCCACGGAAGGACTGGTTGTCTGGAGCGGGTTGGGAATGTTGCGATTTCCGGAACCACATCTTCTGACCCTTTTGGTTCTTCAAAAAGGACCGCTGGGGAGCAGAGAAGCGGACTCCGATGGCAAACAACGTCTTCCTGTCCTTCTCGCTCTGGACTAGCATCTCGCGAACCATTTTGCCAAACAGGGCAGAATCATCAAAAGGGGCGTTCGCAAAGGACGCTTTAAAGGGCTCCGCAAAGTCACAATGCCGGAGCCAGGCCTGACGTCTCATGACTAGGCCCACTCCGCTAGCAGCTCCCTCGGTGGCGTGGGACAATGGCCGCATAGAGGTATTCAAAATGGACCTCAGAGTGGCCATTCAGGTGGAGTACAACTGTTTGTCCTCCGCCGACATGGATTCGGGGGGGGGGGGGGGCAGAGTATTCTTTGATAAGATTCCGCTGCATCCTGATGACGTGTGCCATATAGTTCAGGGACCTTACCGAAAAGGTCGCTGAACTAAAAACTCGCTTCCCTAAGCGATCCATCAAGCGGGACTCCTTGCTCGGTGGATGGACTGAGGGGCTCTCCTGAGCTAGTTCCCTCTTCGTGGCTGCCGCCGTCAACATGGCATCTACGGGGGGACCCTTGCTCCAGTGGAACCGGTCTGCGGGGGGGCTCAGTATCCTGTCCAAGCGTTTAGGGACTGGCTCCATGGTGTCCGGGTCCTTCCACGCCCTGGTGGTAATAAGGTCCACCAGGGGGTCGGCCGGAGGGGACACCCAAGAGGTAGACGGGCCTGCTTCAAATGCCTCCAGAAACACGGACTCATCGGAGGAAGCCTTGGGGGCAGACCACCCACCTCTGATCTTAAGCATTTCCATGATGTCTCCAAAGGAGACATCCTCAGGGGGTGATCTTGGGGAGCCTTCCCCTTCATCCAAATCCATGTCCTCGGTTAAGGATTCGGGGGAGTCCACGTGCCTCCTTTTGCACTTGTGCTTGCGAGGCACTTCCTCAGGGGGGCTGTCCGAGGAGGTCTCGCTAGCAACATCCTGTTCCAATGGAACAACCTGGGACATCAAAGCAGGCTGTCCCTATGGCCAGGTGATGGAAGCCTGGCCCAGCAGAGAGGGAGTGCAGGGTGGAGCCGAGACAAGGGCCGGGGGTCCGGATGCTCTCGACAGAGCCCTCTCCACTACATCGAAGGCAGAGGGGGAACCGCTATCCCTGGGCTCCGAGAGCCGACTCCCACTCGGATCCGACGAAGGGATCGGAGCCGGCGCCGAGACTGTCGGATCCGAAGGACCAGTGTGCTCCGACCTGAACGGAGCCAAAGGCACACTGAATCCCTCAGATCTGAAGCTCGTCCCAGAGAGGTCGGATCCGAAGTATCAAGTACTGTCGGCGCCGACCCACCCCCGGCTCCGACTCTGCCCAGCTCCGAATGCTCCGAACCCGGGTAGCGGGTCGGAGAAGGAGCTATCGGGGCAAAAAAAGGTGTCGAGCTCCCCCCCCGAAGGGGGGGGGGGGCAAGAGCACTCCCATCTGCAGCTGGGTTTGGATGAACCTTCACATCATGCGGTCCAAGTCTGCATCTGACATACTGTAAGTCGATCTCGATGAGGCCACCGAGGCAGGCCTGGAATGCCGCCTCGATGACCTCGATGGAGATCGGGCCTCCTCCTCCTCGGGTCCTGGGGAGAAACAAGGAGATCGGAGCCGAGGAGGAGACGACCTAGAAGCTGTGGAGGGAGAAGCCCGCTTAGCCGGCGGGGCCGAAGCAGAGGTCTCAGCCCGCCGCTTGTGGTGCTTCTCCCTCCGTTACTCCCTCCTGGCCTCCCTGTTCTCCAGCGCTTTAGTGGGAGTTTGAGTCTCAGCCGAAGGAAGGGGGGCAGGAGTGGCTATCACCACAGGCTGTGCTGGATGGCTCTTTTTTAGAAGCTCTTTTATTTCGAAGGCTGCTACCTCCCTCTGATTGGGTGGGACATCGGGGAGGAGAACTTAGGAATGAAATTGAGTAAACTCTGGATATGATCTAGAGCACCCAGCGATCTGTCGTAATGGACTCCCAATGTGCTAGATGCTCCGAGAAGCGCCCCCCGACTGCCTCCAGAGAGGAGCACTCGGGCAACCCCTCAGGGCTGCTGCGTGGGTCGATCGGAAAAGTGTTCCCTCGACCCGAAATTCTTCGGCCCCCCTCTGTCTCTGGGCTGGCGTCCACCCTGCCCTCCTCTGCCCCTGAAGGACGAGGGGTCCGAAGCGAAACAGGATTGTTGGGATTTCCGGAACCACATCTTCTTTCTGTCCTCTTTGGTTCCTGGAGAAGGACCTCTGAGGAGCAGAGAAGCGGATCCCGACGGCAGACGTCTTCCCGTCCTTCTCGCTCTGGAGTAGCGTATCGTGGACGGTTTTGCCGAAAAGCGTAGAACCGGCAAAAGGGGCATTCGCAAAGGACGCCTTGAAGGGTTCCGCAAAGTTGCAGAGACGGAGCCAGGCCTGTCGTCATAAAGCAATGCCTGCTCCGCTGGCTCTAGCCGCTCCCTCCATGGCATGGGAGAGAAGCCACATAGAGGTGTTTGTGATGGACTCAAGAGTGGCCATTCGAGCCGAGAAGGTCCATTTGTCCTCGGCCGACATGGACTCTGGGGGTGACCCAGCGTACTCTTTGATTAGGTCCCAGCTGGAGCCAAATTACATGTGCCATATAGTTCAGCGACCTGACAGAGAAGGTCACTGAAGCGAACATCTGCTTTCCGAGGTGGTCCATCGTCCGAGACTCCTTGCCTGGAGTATGTACCGAGGAACTCTCCTGTGCCAATTCCTTCTTGGTGGTAGCCACCACCATGGCATCTACCGGGGCACCCTTGCTCCAAACTGTCTTGTCTGTGGGGGGGGGGCTGAGAATCCAGTCCAGTCTCTTGGGTAATGCCTCCACAGTGTCCGGCTCCTTCCATGCCCTGGTAGTTATGAGGTCCAGCAGGAGATCGGCGGAAGGGGACACCCAAGAGGTAGATGGGCCTGCGTCGAATGCCTCCAGAAATACAGACTCATCCGAGGAAGGCTTTTGGGCTGACCACCCCCCTCTAATACGAAGCATTTCCATAATGTCTCCAAAGGAGACATCCTCGGGGGGGGGGTGACCTGGGGGAACCTTCCCCTTCCTCCAAGTCAGTGTTTTCTGTGAGGGACTCGGGTGAGTCCAAGTGCTTCCTCTTACACTTTCGTTTGTGAGGAACCTCCTCGGGGGGGTTGTCCAAGGAGGGCTCACCAACAATGTCCTGATCCTCTACAAGAACCATCTGGGACGTAGGCGCAGGCTGTCCCTGGGGCCAGATTATGGAAGACAGGCCCGTCTGAGAGGGAATGGCAGGTGGATCCGTAGCAGGAACCTGGGGCCTCAAATCTCTCGAAAGGACCCTCTCCACGACGTTGAATGCAGAGGGTGAGCTGCTTTCCCTAGGATCCAAAAGCAGCCCCCTCGGATCCGGCGTGTGGATCGGCACCGGAGATGACCCGATCGGATCTGAAAGAACAGTGCGCTCCAACCTCAACGGAGCTGAAGGCACACTGACCCCTCTGGATCCGACGCTCAGCTCACGGCCCCAAGAGCTCGGATCCGAAAAAGGACCCGACAAACTCGAAGGTGCAGTCGGTGCCGAAGTAGGAAACACTGTTGGCGCCGACATCACACCGGCTCCGAAACGACCCGGATCAGACAGCTCCAAACCCAGACAGTGGGTCGGAGAAGGAGCAATGGGGGCGAAAAATGTGGTCGAGCTCTCCCCACCCCCCTGGAGGGGGGGAGGCAAGAGCACTCCCATCTGCAGCTGGGCCTGAAGAAATGGACGCATCATCCGGTCCATGTCCGCATCAGATAAACATCTGGTTGATCTGGATGAGGCTGCCGAGGCTGGCCAGGAAGGTCGCCTGGACGACCTCGAAGGTGACCGGGTCTCCTCCTCCGGCTCCGGGGAGAAACGTTGAGAACGAACCTGGGAGGGGGAAGACCTGGAGACCTTAAGGGGGAGGCGAGCTGCTTACACGGCGGGGCCGAGGGGACTGAATCGGCCCACCTCTTGTGGCTACGATGCCTGTCCCCATCATGCTCCTTGTCTTTCTTGTCCTTTTTTCTGGTGTTCCTTTCCTCCTGAGCCGAAGAGGGAGTTTGAATCCTGGCCAGGGGAGCGGGAACAATCGGTGGAGCAGCCGCAGTCGCGGCTGGCGCCACGGGGGGGGGGGGGGGGAGGACGAAGCCGAATCAGGGGGCAAAAGGCCCACAAGGATTAGCTTGGTCCATCTATCCCTCAAAGCCCTGGGGTTGAAGGCTGCACAGATAGTGCAGCCCGACGAAAGGTGGTCCATGCCCAGGTAAATAATGCACAGTGTGGCCATCTGCTTGGGACAGCTTATGGCCACACTCGGAGCATTTAGAAAAAATTGCTTTTGGGCTTTCAGACATTTTAGAAAAGAACAGGCCCACATCCACACACCTTCACACACAGACAGAGGGGGGGAGGGGAAATTAATATCTAAATTAAAGCTAACATGAAAAAACTACTAAAATAGTGTAAGGGAGTAAAGGGCACCACACACACACCAAGTTTACAGAGGTTTTTAAGGAAAAAAGTTCGAATATTTTTCTTTAACTCACAAACCCAACGCTAGGAGCTCATTCTCAGATGCTTCAAGAAGCTGTGCCAAATGAGATCGGAGGACTAGAGGGAGGTAGCAGGGTATTATGGGTAGGGGGGAGGAGCTTGGAACTCTGATCCGATACCCACAGGTTGCTGATCAAATGAAGTTAACTACTTCAGATCTTTCAATTACAATGGGATCCAGCAGAACTGTCGGA
>NC_056743.1:1174365759-1174430759 GCF_019279795.1 Protopterus annectens | reverse complement strand
AGTTATTATGGCGAATACATTACTTTATCTGATGTTGTCTTTTCCATCCATTCCTCAGTTGATAGGACACAGTCCCCACCTACTTAGCACCAAGGGTGGTCTCATGGAAGGGATGTTCCGCGGGACAACAGAACCGAAAGACATCCTGTCTCTGGAAAACGAGCCTGATTTGTAATTGGAAATGAAGGTATGAACATTACACCAGGTGGCAGCAGCACAAATGTCATTCAATCAATGCCCTAGAATAGGCATATTGAAAAAGTGATAACAGGTCTTGTTGAGTTTGCCTTTAGTGGTTTAGGTAAAGCCAAACCTTTCTTCCATATACATGGAATATACAGCCAGTCAAGCATTTAGCCAAGTTAACCTTTGAAATTCCTTGACTCATCTTGGCTTTAGAAAATGAAACAATCGGTCAGACTTCCGGAAAAGGTTAGTTCAATTAAGTTAAAACATAATTCCCCATGTACATCCAATAAGTGAAGCATGTATTGTCCTTTATTCGAAAAATTTGGAAAGAAGACTGGTAAATTAATATTTTGATTGAATGATGTCTGTGAAGCTACTTTAGACAAAAAAGATGGGTTGGTGCATAATGCAATCCTGTCCTTGTGAAAGATATTATATGAAGGTTGACAAGACAGGGCTTGTTGTTCAGACGTCCTTCTAGCTACGAGGAAAAAAGTTTTCTAAGTCAGAAATTTTAAGTCCACCTTGGCAGCAAGTACAAACAGAGACTGAGTCAAGGCTTGCAGTAAAGCAGTCATGTCTAAGGGAGGGAGCAGGATCCCCGAATGCGGGTCTAAGAAGGACGGCACCTCTCAGAAAAGCTTTACACAACTTAAGTGAGGCTGAGAAATTGTAATTCTCGCCAATATGAAACTCTGAAATCACTAGCTGAACTGTGACAGTAAAATATCTAGCTCTGTTATTGAAAACTGAAGCTAAGAAATCTGATATTGCTGATAAAGGGGCTGAAAAATTATTCAAATTTATCTGAGAAGCCCAAATGGAAAATATTTTCCATTTAATTTGAAAACTTTCCTAGTGGATGGCTTCTGAGAAGGAGTAAGAATATAGAGCACTTGGAAGGAAAGACTGGACTGACTAGCCATCACTGAAAGTGGAGAAACTATGCAGTTAGTTTTACAGCTTGAATATCCAGATGATGCATTGTGGACAGATGAGGCAGATCATCTGGATTTGCCTGCAGGACACATGGGGACTGTACAAGATGAGGCCTAAGAAAGGGAAACCATGCCTATCTAGGCCAGAAAGAGGCAATAAGGATGACTGTGATCTTCCACTGTAATAACTTCTGCAGGAATTTCGGCATTGGGGGGGGGGGGGGGGCTGGTGGAAAAACATATAGGAGACCAGAGGGTCAATGTGAATCAGAGCATTTCTCAGGGACTCTCACTCAAGGGGGATCAGAGCAATGAACCTGCTGCATTTGGAATGGGTGGGAGAAACAAAAACACTGCAGCATGGTTGGCTCCACTAGTGAAAAATTTATGTTGCCACTGTTGGACTGAGAGACCATTCAAGAGGCAGCAGAATAGGTCTGCTCAACCTGTCCACTAGAAAGTTAGACTTCCCCGAGATGGGATATGTGCATTGCTGTCAGAAAGCAGATGGACAATATTGCCCATTGCCACACGCTCATTGTTTCTGAAAGCAACTGAAAGGAGAATGTTCCCTCTTGTTTGATGATATTTATTAGGCTGTGGATTGTATTTCATTACTGAAACTAAGTGGAAACTCCTCAAGATTCCAAGAATAGGATAAGTTATTTCTTACACTTATTTCACTGAACTGCACTTCTGAAACACTTATAATTGTGCTATACAGTTGATCTGCTGCATTTTGCACTGTTATAAAGTTTTTTTTATTGTTTCACTGCATTTATGTACTGTTTTATACTGTTTTAACTGTATTTTTAATTGCTAGATACTGTTTCATTACTCTAATTGCATGTTTACTGAATTACTTAACTGTAAACTGCTTTTTCATACTGAGAGTTGTATTTTCTGTTTGTGAGTGCTCTATCCGAGCTTCTATGTGCATTTTTGATATTTTGAGGTTTCTGTGTTCTACAGCTAGGAACTGTAATAGTGTGCATTACTATAACTGTCTGTTTACAGTTAAAAGCATTCTCTAGAGTCTGCTTGCTCCATGACCTGTTTAAAACTTTCATTTGGTGGCTACAGCTAGGAACTGTAATTTTTATACTTGGTGGCTTTGCAATTGCCCGCCCCATACTGTATATTTGATCTGTGAAACTCCTCCCAGTCCAGTGTCATTAGTTCATTCAATCTAATAGAGAACATTTGTGAAGGCCAACCCACTCAGATTCTTAACGTTGAATTAATAAGAAGTTATGTACTCACCATAACGTTCCATCTGAGTAGGTATCTTCATTTGTCTGCAACCTGTGGGATACGGATCCGATCTCGGATCCGAGCCGGTAACTTCTACCATAGCATAGATCTGAGCTCCTAGCTCCTCCCCCTTACCCACAATCCCCTGCCTGCCCTAACTGACCTCAGATCAAGTTTGCCCCATAGCACAGCAGATAAAAGGTGTCCCAATGGGAACATATGCTAATAACACAAGAACGATCATATCGGTCAGGGGGAAGGAGGGGGGGATGGTTGCAGACAAATGAAGATACCTACTCAGATGGAATTTTATGGTGAGTACATAGCTTCTTAATCTGAAGTAGGAACTTCATTTGTCAGCAACCTGTGGGACAGAGTCCCCAGCTACCTAAGTCTTGGGTGGCCTTCATGGAAGGATATTCCGGAGCACCGCAGAGCCAAAGGACGCTCTACCTCGGGAAACAACATCCATTTTATAATGGCTGATAAAGGTGTGAGATGAAGCCCAAGTGGCTGCGGAACAAATGTCATCCAGTGGAACCCTAGCTTGAAAGGCCGCATAAGTGGCAACGGCCCTAGTAGAATGAGCATGGACTCCTTGAGGTGCAGGCCTCCCCGAGCTCTGATATGCTCAAAGAATACAACTCGAGATCCATCTTTTGGCAAAGGAGATAAACAACTGATCGGATTGCCTATGATCAGCAGTTCTATGGATATAAAAATGTAGTTGTCTGTGTACGTCCAAGGAATGTAGCTTGTACTCTCCTTTATTATGAAAGTTGGGGAAAAACACTGGGAGACTGATGGACTGATTGATGTTTTCTTCTGAAGATACCTTAGGTAGAAAGGACGGATTGATTCTGAGGTAAACCCTATCCGGGTGAAAAAACAGATATGGTGGTTTGACACAAAGGGCTTGCAATTCCGATACCCTTTTGGCTGAAGTTATGGCCACCAAAAAGGCGGTCTTCCAGGAGAGAAATTTGAGATCAACCGTGGTCGCCGGTTCGAATGCGGGACCAGTCAAGGCCTGCAAGACTAAGGATAAATCCCATGGAGGTACTACCTCTCACCCTTGAGGAAGGTCTTACACAGTTTGGAAGTGATAAGAGGGCCAGACTCTTGCCCTACATGATAGTATGAGATTGCTGCCAGTTGTACCTTGACTGTGGAAGAACTAGCCCCCTGGTGAAAGAGAGAGGTTAGAAAATCTAGAATCGACGATATCGGGGCTGTAAAAGTGTCTAAACGACGGTGTTCTGCCCAAATGGTGAAGCGTTTCCACTTACTCCAATAAACCTTCCTGGTGGAAGGCTTGTGAGCTGCTACAAGAATGGCTTTGACTGGTGAGGAGATCCCTGGAGTCCTTATGAGGAGTGGAACTGGAGCAACCAAGCCGTCAGCTTGAGGTTGACCAGGTTTGGAGTCAGAAGACCGAGAGGATGAGAGATGAGATCTGGAATGGGATCCAGAATCCATGGTGGATACACTAGGTGAGACCATAGGTAAGGGAACCACGTCTGACGAGGCCAGAATGGGGCAATGAGGATCATTTTGCTCCCCAGCTGCCTGGCTTTCTGTAATAATTTCAACATCAGGGGAAGAGGAGGGTAAGCATAAAGCAGACCGTGAGGCCAAGCATGAACTAGAGAGTCTCTCGGGGACTCCCCCGGAGGGGGGATCAGAGCGAAGTAATCGTTGCATTTCGTGTTTGAAGGAAAGGCAAAAAGATCGCAACAAGGTCGCCCCCATCGGGCAAATACTTGCTCTGCGACTCGGTGGTTGAGAGACCACTCATAAGGAGTCAGGATAGTATGACCGAGCCTGTCCGCTAGAATGTTGGACCGTCCCAGAATGTGCGTTGCTATGAGAAAGCGGTTGGTGGAAATCACCAATTCCCACACTCTCATGGCCTCGCGGCAAAGGGGGTAAGACCTGGTTCCCCCCTGTTTGTTGATGTACCAGACTACCGACATGTTGTCTGTCTATACCGCAATTGTCCCTACCGGAAGAGAGTTGTGTAGTGCCTGCAACGTCAAAAGCACCGCTCTCATCTCTAGGACGTTGATATGCCAAGAGGTCTCTATGTCGTTCCATGTGCCTTGGACTGTCCTGCCTGAAAAATGCCCCCCCACCACAGGCGAGAAGCGTCCGTGGTCACTGTGTCGACTGGCAGAGGTAGTGAGAAGGGACGTCCCGTGTGGAGGTTGGGAGGCTGGAGCCACCACAGGAGCGATTTTCTGCAAACCTTGCTTAAGGAAATGGGGTGAGACAGGGGGTTGCGAGACAGGGACCATTGTACTTGAAGGGTCCACTGCAGAACCCTCATGTTCAACCGGGCCAATGGCAGCAGAGGGATTGCAGCCGCCATAGATCCTAGGGGCCCTCAGAATCAATTCCGCCGAAGGAGTTTGCAGTTGAAGAATGGCCTGCATGTGCAACATCAGGTTCCCAAGCCGATCTGGTGTCAAGAACGCAAGCATCTGACTGGAATCCAGTCTCGCCCCTATAAAATCCAGCATCTGTGTAGGGATGAGAGAGGATTTGGTCATGTTGATGGTTAATCCTAATAGTGGAGCCAGACCGAGAAAATAGTCCCTGCATGAACAAAGTAGATGCCTTGTTGGGGCTGTGAGGAGCCAGTCGTCCAGGTATGGAAAGACCTGAATTCCCTGGAGTCTCAGGTGGGCCGCTACTACCGCTAGGACCTTGGTGAACACCCTGGGGGCTGAGGTGAGACCGAAGGGGAGGACCCTGAATTGAAAGTGACTGGCTCCCAGCCGGAAGTGGAGAAACCTCCTGGAACGCCTGTCCACTAGAATGTGATAGTATGCATCCTTGAGGTCTATAGAGCACATCCAGTCGTCCTCCCGCAATAAGGGGAGGACGGATTGCAACGTGACCATTCGGAACTTTTCTTTGCGTACCGCCAGGTTTAGGAAAGAGAGGTCGAGGATGGACCTCAAGTCCCCCGTCTTTTTTGGCACCAGAAAGAACCTGGAGTAAAACCCTGATCCGACTTGATCTGGGGGGACGGGCTGGATGGCTTTTTTTTGTAGAAGCTGCTGAATTTCTGCAGCGGCCGCCTTCCTTTGACTGGGTGGGACGTCGGGAAGGCTTCTGATTCTGGGGTTTACTATGAAGGGAATTTGGTAACCTCTGGATATAATACGAAGCACCCAGTGTTCTGTTGTTATGGACTCCCATTTTGCCAGGTGCTTTGAAAAACGCCCCCCGACTGCCTCCAGAATGGAGCAGTCGGGAAACCCATCAGGGGTTCTGCGTGAGCCTCTCAGAGAAGGGTTCTCTGGACCCAAAATTCCTAGGACCCCCTCTGCCTCTGGGGCGGCGTCCTCCCTGTCCTCCTCTGCCACGAGAGGACTGGTTGTCCTGAGCAGACTGAGACTGATGCGATTTTCGGAATCACATCTTCTTCTGACCCTTTTGGTTCTTGGAAAAGGACCTCTGGGGCGCAGAGAAGTGGACTCCGACGGCAGACAAGGTCTTCCCGTCTTTCTCGCTCTGGACAAGAGTTTCGCGAACGGTTTTGCCGAACAGTGCAGAACCATCAAAAGGGGCATTCGCGAAAGACGCCTTAAAGGGTTCCGAGAAGTCACAGTGACGGAGCCAGGCCTGTCTCCTCATGACAAGCCCGACTCCGCCTGCTCTAGCGGCTCCCTCCATAGCATGAGACAATAGCCGCATAGAGGTATTAGAGATAGAGCGGAGGGTGGCCATTCGGGAAGAGTACAGATACTTGTCTCCCTCCGACATGGACCCCGGGGGCAAGCAGCGTATTCCTTAATTAGATCCCACTGCATCCGAATAACGTGTGCCATGTAGTTCAAGGCCCTCATAGAGAAGGTCGCTGAACTGAAGGCCCGCTTCCCAAGACGGTCCATTGCGCGAGACTCCTTGCTCGGAGGATGAACCGTGGGGCTCTCCTGAGCCAACTCTTTCTTGGTGGCTGCAGCTACCAACATGGCATCCACAGGGGGACCTCTGCTCCAATGTGATCTCTCTGCAGGGGGGCTCAAAATTTTCTCCGGACGCTTGGGGATTGGCTCTACGGTGTCCGGTTCCTTCCAAGCCCTAGAGCATATGAGATCCACCAGGGGGTCGGGTGGAGGGGACACCCAAGAGGTAGATGGTCCTGCCTCAAACGCCTCAAGGAATACAGACTCGTTAGAGGAAGCGCCTTGGAGGCAGACCACCCACCCCTGATTTTGAGCATTTCCATGATGTCTCCAAAGGAGACATCCTCGGGGGGTGATCTAGGGGAGCCTTCCCCTTCATCCATGTCCGTATCTTCGGTGAGACTCTCAGGGGAGTCCATGTGCCTTCTTTCGCACTTTGCCTTGTGAGGAATCTCCTCGGGGGGGGACTGTCCGAGGAGTCCTCACGGGCTGTATCCTGTTCCACTGGAACTCCTAAAGGCACTGAGGCAGGCTGCCCCGAGGGCCAGATGAGGGGAGCCAGGACCAGATGAGAAGGTGTGCGGGAGGGAGCCGAAGCCAGGACCGGAGGCCTGGAAGCACTCAACAGTGCCCTCTCCACCGCAGTGAAAGCAGAGGGGGAGCCGCTCTGACAGATCAGAGATCCGACTCCCACTCGGATCCGAAGCAGGGATCGGACCCGGCGCTGAGAACGTCGGATCCGAAGGACCAGTGTGCTCCAACCGAGACGGAGCCGAAAGGACACAGAATCCCTCGGATCCGAAGCTCGGCCCACGGCTCTGAGAGGTCGGATCCGACAAACTCGAGGGAACAGTCGGAGCCGACGTGCCCAGCACAGTCGGCTCCGACCTACCCCCGGATCCAACGTGGCTTGGCTCAGAGCGCTCCTAGCCCGGAATGCGGGTCGGAGAAGGAGCTATAGGAGCGAAAAAAAGGGGTCGAGCTCCCCCCCAGAGGGGGGGGGGGGCAAGAGCACTCCCATCTGCATCTGGGCCTGGATGAATCTCCTCATCATCCGGTCCATGTCCGCATCAGACATGCTAAAAGTGGACCTCGACGAGGCCACCGAGGCAGACCTGGAGTGTCACCTCGATGACCTCGACGGGGACCAGATCACCTCCTCCTTGGGTCCCGGGGAGAAACAAGGGGATCGGATCAGAGGAGGAGGAGGTCGAGAAGACTTGGACGGGGAAGCCCTCTTGGCGGGTGGGGCCAATGAGGAGTCCTCGGCCCGCCATTTAAGGTGCTTCTCCCGCCGCTTCTCTTTCCTGGCTTCCCTATCCTCCAGAGCCGAAGCGGGAGGTTGAGTCCCGGTCGGAGGAAGGGAGGCAGGAGTGACCGCTACCGGGGGGGTAGCGGGCACCGAAGTACCGGAGGCCGAAGCAGAGTCTGGGGGTAGAAGGCCCGCCAGAACTAGCTTCGACCTTCGATCCTTGAGTGCCCTGGGGTTGAACGCTGTGCAAATCGCTCAACCCAAAGAGAGGTGTTCAACCCCAAGGCACCTAATGCACAGAGTGTGGCCATCAGCCGGTGAAAGCTTGTGACCACACACGGTGCATTTCGAAAAAATGGCTTTAGGGGCCTCCGACATTACTGTAGAAAAGCACACTCACTAGGCCCCTAACACTCAGTCACACACACAGGCTACGACCAGTGGGGGAGGGAGAAATATTTTTAAATTAAATTAAAAATATATAAGATATAAAATAGTAAACAACAGGATCCCAGTAGTCAACAAAATAAACGAATTAACCAACAAGTTAGCGAAAACCACCAGGAGTCAGGAAACTATGCTGAACCAGCGTAGATTTATTGATAAAAACAACAAAGGTTAAGCGCTTTCCACAGTATAAAACTGTCTTCATCAGAACAAACCATACTAAAACTCATCCTCTTATATACAAACCTCCCACAAAGAAAACCCGCCCTTTACATCAATTAATCAATTATATCATTACATTCAAGCTCTGTGAAACACAAACTTGAACCCTTTGTGGGAGGTTTGTATATAAGAGGATGAGTTTTAGTATGGTTTGTTCTGATGAAGACAGTTTTATACTGTGGAAAGCGCTTAACCTTTGTTGTTTTTATCAATAAATCTACGCTGTTTCAGCATAGTTTCCTGACTCCTGGAGATATAAAATAGTGTAAGGGTAAACCTACCACACACACAGTCACTCAGAAAGAAGAAATAAAAAACTTTTTTTTCTCACAAAAACGCTAAGAGCTCTGAACCTAGCTGTTGCTTGAAGAGCGGCAAACTAGATCTGAGGTCAGTTAGGGCAGGCAGGGGATTGTGGGTAAGGGGGAGGAGCTAGGAGCTCGGATCTATGCTATGATAGAAGTTGCCGGCTCGGATCCGAGATCGGATCCGTATCCCACAGGTTGCTGACAAATGAAGTTCCTACTTCAGATCTTCTGTTCCAGCTTTCTCCATTTCCACTTTACTGAATAAATAAATAAATAAATAAAAAAATTCTAAGCTTGTTTCCCCCCTTTCCTGTGGCAGGTCTTGTCCAGATATGGATTTGCTATATCCAGGACTGTTTGTGAGCTCCTCCCCCACTTAACTAGGGGTAAACTATTCCTGGTGCCATAAAGTCTGCTCTTCAAATTTTCCCTTGCAACTAGTCAACTTTTTAGTTTTAGCAATCAAGTCTGTTTCTTTGAGCACAGCACTTGTTCAGAACTCGTAAGCACTAAATAAGCTACAAATTACTACAGCACTCAACTTTCCTTACTTGTCTAGAGGAAAACAGTTTTTGGTACTTAATAAATAAGCACCTATCCAGACATGTCTAAGGGTCAGCTCCCGGTGTTTTCTCCTGTCTACCTGATGAATCTGGGCATCTTGGGACAACGCAGCAATTGCCTCATGTACACAGACAACCCTCTCCTCGTACCACCCAACACTACGACCTGTGAGAGATGCACTTATATAGCCAAACTGGAAGCAAAGCTCTCTTCACCGAAGACTGGACTAGACAGTCAAGAGAAGGTAAACACCGTACCACACTCATCACATAGTCCCTCAAAACCTACACCATCAAAACACACACACAGAAGCACAAAACACACACCTACATTCGCAGAGGGTCTCAGTAAAAATCTGCCCAAACAACCGAGACCTCCAAAGCAGAAATGCAAGTAACCTCCACCCCCCCAACACAACTCAAATGACACCTAGCCCACATACTCAGTGTGCCACTCAACTACAGCCCATAAGGCATAACGCACCCAACACTCTAGTCATACGTGATTCTATAGTCAGGCACACTGATGTTCCACTCACCAGGCTAAAGAAGGAGAAAGTTACTGTTAGCTGCCTGTCTGGTGCCAGGATCTGCCACATAACGCACGCACTCAAGTCACTCCACAAGTACAAATATGACTCTGTCATTGTCCATGTTGGTGTTAATGACCTGAGATGTACCTCCCTTGACTACATGAAAAGAGACATGGAGGAGCTCTTCGATCTTGTAGCCCAGGCAGGTATGACCCTAGCCCTGAGTAGCATCCTGCCATCAACCAGAATGATACCACAGTACAAGGACAAATTGACTGACTTCAACAATTGGCTAAGCTTCTGGTGTCATTCTAATGGAATCCAGCATCTGTCTGCCTGGGATGACATGATCGACAGACCATGCTGCTTTATCAGAGATGGCCTGCACCTGTCGCCCTTGGGATTCCGGATACTGGCAAAGGCTCACACCACCCCATATTGCCTTTTTTAGGCAAGGTTCAAATGACAAATTCACCACCGTAACAAGTACAAGCAAGCAAAATCTGAGGGTAATGCTACTCAATGCTAGAAGTCTAAACCTCAAAATGCACTCACTCAAGGCACTCCTTAAAATGGAGAACATAGACATCTGTGCAGTGACAGAGACCTGGTTCAAAGCTCCAGAGAGCACCCCTGCATTACCAGGCTGTAATTCATAACGCACCTTTCGGCCACCAAACCCAGACCGAAACACTAAAGGTGGAGGCGTGTCCATATTCATTAAGGATATCCACACCTCCAAGCTAGTTGCTCAGCATAATGCATCCGAGATTATCCAAGTTAAACTAACTCTGGGCAAAACCGCAATCCAGATTGTAGCTTGTTACAGACCCCCCACCATGCCCCAGGATTCCCACTCCTCTTTTCTTGATACACTGGAAAATATTAAAGTACAACCCAACACCCTAATACTGGGTGATTTCAACTACCCCACCATTAACTGGGAAAACTACTCATGTAAAATCACACAAGGAATGCTGAGAACAAATCACTTTATGACGCAAAGCTTTCGGGTATAAACCCTTTCTCAATACTAAATACATACATATACACAAAGCAACTGCTTTTATACAGGCCTAGTAGTCATGTGACTGCAGCCAAAGTCACATGACCTATTTAAATGTGCAGTTTAAAAAATTATTTAAAGAAACATACTGCAAGAAAACATTTGTTAAAAAAGAAGCTACACATATGCATATATATGATCAAATTTCAAAGCAATATGAATCTAAATCTAGCACATATATATGTTAATTATAAAATATAAAATATACATATATACCTATATGTTTAATACAAACTCTAAAAACATTAAAACATAGGTGTACACATACATGTACACAACAGATGCACTTATTAACATCAATGTATAAACATGTTCATGTGCACAGGTTGATAAAAATATCATTTCAACCTACACATGAACATGTTTATACATTGATGTTAATAAGTGCATCTGTTGTGTACATGTATGTGTACACCTATGTTTTAATGTTTTTAGAGTTTGTATTAAACATATAGGTATATATGTATATTTTTATATTTTTATAATTAAGCATATATATGTGCTAGATTTAGATTCATATTGCTTTGAAATTTGATCATATATATGCATATGTGTAGCTTCTTTTTTAACAAATGTTTTCTTGCAGTATGTTTCTTTAAATAATTTTTTAAACTGCACATTTAAATAGGTCATGTGACTTTGGCTGCAGTCACATGACTACTAGGCCTGTATAAAAGCAGTTACTTTGTGTATATGTATGTATTTAGTATTGAGAAAGGGTTTATACCCGAAAGCTTTGCGTCATAAAGTGATTTGTTCTCAGCATTCCTTGTGTGATTTTGGATTTTTTTGCAGTTTGTTTTTCTACCAAAACTACTCATGTACCAAGTCTTTTGCTCAACGTTTTCTGGAAATCATCAGTTTCAACGCCTTGGATCAACTTATCCACACCCCCACCAGGGGCAGCAATATCCTAGACCTGGTCATCACCAACATGGGCGACTGGTGTTCCACACCAGAGGTCAGCTCCTCTTGGTCAGATCAGACCACAAACTAATCACCCTAGGCATCCACATCCCGCTCCCACCCTCCATTAGGAAAACAATCGTAAAAAAATTCTCCAAAGCCAACTTCACGCTTCTTAAGACAGAAGTGGCAAACTTCATGACACCCATGCAGATGGACAATAGAGGTACGACTGCTGAGTCCTACACAAATGCACTTACACAAGTGCATGGATCGTGCTATGCCTAACAGAACCAAGATGCTATCCTCCAAAAAAAGGAAGCCAATCTGGTGGTCTTCTGCCATAAATAAATTCTAAAACAGAAGAAACTGTTGCAAAAAAGAGTAAAATCCCACAACTGGAGGAACTCTCTGGTCAGCCACAGTAAGAAGCTGAGATCCCTCATAAAATCATCCAAAGCTAGTTATGAAAACAAAACCACTGATTCTAAAGACAACCACAAAGCCCTCTGTAACTATGTCAAGAATCTCAATGGCAACACTCAGATCTGCTCCGAGCTGCAGCACAATGACACTAAATATACAGAACCAACTGATGTTGCCAACATCCTAGCAAATAGGTTCAGTGCTAACTTTAGACCCCTCTCACCCCCCAAAAAGCCCATCTTTATACCGGAAGAATGCAAAGTTCCTGTAATCATGGCTGCACAGGTAAAACCTCACTCTCCAAAGCCAAAACATAGCATCCATGGGACCTGACAACATCCCAGGTTGCCTTCTACACGAACTACAGAATGAACTGGCACCCCACCTAAGTACCATGTTCAATCATAGCCTCACCTCAGGCTTTGTGCCCATTGAAGGCACACCGCAACGGTTATCCCACTCCACAAAGGGGGGGGGCACAACAGACCCCGGGAACTACAGCCCCATTAGCCTGACAAGCCTAGTCTGGAAGGCCATAGAATGTATCATCATGGAACTCAAAGACATTGGAGATCTCCAAACTCTGGACCCCACACAATTCGGGTTTGTAAAAGGCAGATCATGTCTCCTAAACCTGATGGACTTCTTTGAAGCAGTCACCAAAGCCGTGGATGAGGGTAAGGTGGTTCACACAGCGTATCTAGATCTCGCCAAGGCATTCGACACCATCCCCCACTCTGGAATTATAAACTCACTAAAGTAGGCATAAATCCCTGTGTCACAAGATGGGTTGCCAACTGGTTACTGACAGAACCCACACTGTGAAAGTAGCAGACTCCAAATCAGACTTCAGACCAGTGACAAGTGGAGTACAACAGGGTTCAGTCCTGGGTCCTCTCCTGTTTGGTATCTACTTCTCTGAAGTACAGACTAACGCAGAAGGTCTTTGGCCAACTAAATTCGTAGATGACTGCAAACTAGGAGCCATAATCGAAACTCCTAACGATGTGGACATCCTACAAAAAGGGCCTCACTGAAACAGATGCCTGGTATCAAAGCCATGGTCTCAAGCTCAATGCCAAAAAGTGCATTGTCATCCCCTTTGGTAAAAACTCTGTACCCATGAACTACCACATAGGCAGTAGTCTAACACCGAAAGTGTGATAAGAGACGTTGGGACACAGATGGACAGTAGTCTCTCCTTTGATAATCACATTGCCACAGTGGTCAGGAAATCATTCTATGTGGCACACCTCATCTCAAAAGTTTCCTCATCCAGAAAAAAAGAAGTCATTGTTCCCCTCTACTCCTCACTCATTAGACCCATTATAGAGTACAATGCCCTTTTTGGTATGTACCTCACAAGACATCTATAACAACTGGAAAGGCTGCAAAAATACCTCACAAAGAGGATTACTGGCCTCAGACAGATGCCTTATGCAGACAGACTCAAAAAACTTCAGCTTTACTCCGTCGCATATCGTCTACTCGGAGGCGATCTCTGCCTGCCATACCAAGCTATGTCAAACCTAGAGCCGTTGGACATGCTTCACTTAAAGAAATCCCAATCCCTCCACGCTACATGCTCTAGGGACTTGAACCTTGTCACCACAATAAACAGAACATGCTGGAGGGATATATTCCTGTCCCAGAGACTTCCCATACTCTGGAACAGACTACCTATCTATGTCAAACAGAGTTCCTCATTAGCACTCAAGAAAAATCTTGATGATTGGATGGGTAATAGGAAATTCACCCTGGGGATCACTTCTGTGTTTCTGCTTGACAGGGGCACAGGAAAATAATTTTCTTGGGTGGCAAAAGCCAGGGTACCTTTTTGGCTAGGCTTGTTATAGGCCCTAAGCCAATAGCCTAGTACCTACCTATGAACCTATATACCATACTAAAGATGTGTTGGTCTGGATAGAAATCACCTGCACATGAAGGACATCCTGAAAGGCCTACAATGTTAAGAGGACTGCCTTATCTCTAAGACACTGATGTGAAGGTTGGCCTCTGATGGGAACTACATGCCTTGGACAATCTTCAACATGTAATCCCCCCACCCACCCTAGCTGGTAAGCATCTATGATCATTAATGCTTTGGGAGGAGGAGGAACAACGCAACAGTCCCAGAAAACCTCTGGAGAGTGAATCCACCAAGTTACATATTCTTTGCCGATTTTTGTTAAGCGGATTGGAAAGGTTATGATTTGGGACCTGCTGGACCACTGAACCGCTACTGTCCACTGTAGCACTTTCATAAAATACCTTGTCAAGGGGGGGCCAAAGTGATGGAGGCTACCATCAATCCTAGAAGTTATACGACTAGTTTGTCAGATGGCGTCTGATAGAAAAGAAGCTGTAGGGCCTGGATAACCTGCTCATCGATAACCTTGCAATTTGAACAGTTGTGTCCTAGTGTGCCCCTATGAACTCCAGAATCTATACTGGGGAAAACTGGGATTTGTCCTAGTTAACTGTGATTCCTAAGTGGGAGCACAGCTGAAGCAAACAGTTTCTGGCCCAGACAAGCTGAGACTTGGAAGAAGTAGAAAGGAGTCAGTCGTTTGGATAGGGGGAAGACTCGGAGCACTTGCAGTCGGAAATGAGCTGCAACCACTGACATGCATTTGGTGAAAACCCAGGAGGTTGTGGTAAGACCAAAAGGCAGGGCTTTGAACTGAAAGTGATGGCTCCAAGACGTAAGCGAGAAACTTACTGGTGTGCCTGTCCATTTTAATGTGGTAGTATGAGTCCTGATGTTCTATCAAGCACATCCAATCATAATTCCTCTGGAGAGAGAGGATGGACTGTACAATGACCATTTGAAACTTCGTGTGCTTGACGTAGTAATTCAAGGTGGTTGATGTCCAAAATTGGCCCTGGGACCCCATTCTTTTCTGGTATAAAAAATATCTTGAGTAAGTTCAGACCCTTGCTGTTCTGGTGGGACCCTTTTAGATGACTCACTTGCCTAGCAGTTTTTTTTTTCCTGTAATGCTGCTGCGTTTCTTTGAAAGGGTGGAATGCTGGGAAGTTTCTTTTGCAGTGAGGGTGGATAAAGAAGAGGAATATGATAGCCTTTGGTATCTGCACCCAGACATCTTTGGCGATGGATGTCCAAGTTTCTGGGTGCAGAGAGAAGCACCCCTCACCCCTGACTGCCTCTAGAGTGCAGCAATTGGATAACCTTCAGGGGCACCGATAAGGCCTCTTAGAAAGCGGACCCCTGAAGCCTTAATTCTGCAGGCCTCCTCTACCATGAGGGTGATGTCTATTGTTAGAATACCCCACTCTGTCTCAGGGGGATCTATCTCCAGAAGAGCCCTGAGAACCCCCTTGGGACCTCCAAAGCCACAGCTTTTTACCTCCTTTTCTGGGGTTAGAAAACCATATGCCTACAGCAAAAAGAGTTTTCCCATCCTGCTCACTCCTGGAAAGTGCGTCTTTGACCTTAGGGTCAAACAGAGTGAAGCCATTCAATTGAGCATTGATAAACAACATCTTAAAAGACTCTGCAAAATCACAAATGCACCCCCCAGGCATGCCTCCTTACAGTAATGCCTGCACCTACAGTTCCTGAAGCACCTTCTGATGCAATGGATACAAGTTGCATGGAGATGTTCAATACGGACTAAAGGGTACCCAGCTGCAAATCCAGTTTTCCTGTCTTCTGCAGACAGACATGGATCCAGAGAGTCTTGGAGAGTTGCTTTGTCAAGTCTCTCTGAAACCTAGTCAAGTGTGCCAAATAATTCAACGACCTTAATGCACAGATAGCTGAAGCATAGACTCATGTACCAAACCTGTCCGAAGCCCTGGACTGTTCTAGGGTGATGGACAGATGAGCTTCCTTCCATCTCTTTCTTTGTGGCTGCTACTGCTACTACCGTAACATCCACTGCCGGGCTTTGCTCCAGTGAGAGTGCTCTTTGGGGGCAAAGAGATACTAGTCTAGATTTCTGAAAATCAGTTCTGTGACATCAGACTTCTTCCATGCCAGACAAGAGATCAAATTCACCATCTCATCAGCCGGGGGGAACCACCCAGGGAGTAGCTGAGCCAGAATCTAAAGCCTCTAGAAAAACAGATTCCTTCTGATAAGAGCTTCAGAGGACCAACCTCATTTCTGTCTGAGAAGTTTGAGGATCTCCCCAAATGAGACATCCTGAAGTAGTGATCTGGAAGACGCCCACCCCTTCATTGAAATCTGCATCTTCTGCCATTCTTCCAGAGATTCCGGGTGGGTGTCAACATGCCTCTTTCAAGAAGCCTCCACGGGTGTTCCAGAGAGGATACAGAAGCCTGAGAAGGTGCCCTGAATGAGGGCCATCTCAAGACTAGTGCGAATCAGCTGTCTTGATGGGATAGGCTAAGCGGGATCAGGACCCAAAGCTATCAGTTGCAGAGCAGGTGGTACTAAGAGGAAATGGGATGTCCAGTCTCCAGTGCTGGAGAAAGCTCTCTCAGCTGCCTCAAAGGCAAAAGCTGATGAGGAACCCAAAATCACCCTGGTAAAAGACAAAGCTGCCACACCAGGATGACCAAGGGGACTAACTCAACCTTGCTCTGAGACCAAAGCCACAGCACAACAATCTAGCACAGATGCTCTAAGGGGAAGGGAAGACTCTGACAATTGTGTAGTCCAACCCCTACCCTTGGACTCTTAGGCCAAAGTTTCAGCTCAGAGGAAACTGGGACCAGACAGATCAGAGAAGAGGATCAAAGATGGCAACAACTATACAGCTGATGTGAACAACCCAGGAAAAACTTGAACCCAGTGCCCTCAACCCTAGGAATCAGATTGGGGTAGGAGTAACCACTGGCAAGGAGAGAAGGTCGAAAGCTTAAGGGTCTCATGAGAGAAGAAGCTGGGAGAACTAACTGAATCTGAGTCCTTCAGGCTTCTAGTAGACCTAACGGATCTTAAAGAAGATGATGTAAAAGGTGGTCTAGAAGTCTTCTGCATAGATCTTTCCTGAAGAAAAGGTGAACACAGCCTAGGAAGTCAGGTTCCAGGGTAAACCTCAGCTCTGATAAAGGACGAGTTGTGGATTGTACCAGAGTCAGATCCAAGAAGGTTGTAGGATCTAAAGGCTTGAAAAGCTAGATGGAGCTGAAGATAACACTGACAAAGAAAAGCGGTCAGGGGATCGCCTCCTCGCATCTCTGTTCTTTTCTTTGGGCCCATCGCTCTTTTCCCCGTTGTGCTTCTCCTAGGACTTCTTTACAGTTGGGATCTCTCCAGGTGTAGACAAAACAGATTTGGAAGATTCACCTGGAGGTAAAAGATCCTTGAGAATAAGCTTATTGCATTGTTTTAGTTACTGCTCATTTGCCAAAGACCATGCAAACTGGACAATCTTCCTCCAGATGTGCTGTTCTAAACAATACACACCCATAAGGTGTGTGTTAGAATTAGGCATTTTGCGACTATAAGCCACACTTTTCTTTTTTAAATCAGTTGGTTTATCTGGCATAATCACAAAAACAAGGCGGACAACTAGACAGTAGAAGGAAGGTCAAAGTTAAAGAACTACCAACAATGGTAATAAAGGATAGACTGACAAAACACCAGTAATGGTTAACTACTAGCACCAACTAGGAAGATAAAAACATACACTCAAGGCATGCAGAGGGCCTAAATTTTTTTTTTTTTTGGTAAGGGAAGGGAAGAAAAATACAATACGGTAGAAGGGAGACATGAAATAGGTTAAGAAATTTAGCTGAGGTGAGCCGGAGGTAGAGAATCACATCCATACTCAATGAGCACCAAATGAGACCTAGGGTAATGTTGTGGACAGGAGGGGATTATGGATAAGAGGAAGAGCCTAAGTTATTGATCCTAAGTCTGGAAAAAAAGTGGCTGATGTTGAGGAATGGATGGGAAGGACAATATCAGATCTATACTGTAGCCAAAATATCAGTAGTGAACAGACAGTGAGTGTTTCTCCCACCTCTCTTCTAGGAGTTGACTGAGGAAGAGCTGGGGAATAAAAAGTCAACACTTACAAAAACAGATATCAGGAGCTTTTACTGAAAATGTGTCTGGCAGAAACGCTCCTTGCACAAAGGGAAGCTGAGAAGACTGAGGTGAAATGTTCTAGCAGCAGCCATGACATTAAAAAAAAATGCACATGTCCTGGAAACAGAGAAAACACAGCCTGAAGGGTAGACAAGATTAAACTTCAATTATATTTAGGCTTTTACTCTCTCACTAATCACTATAAAATATTACTGCACTAATTATCCCACAAACCTGACAAAATAAAAGCAGCATACAACATACTTCTTTCAATGTCTCTGCATAATCCAGAGGTGCAGTCGCAAATAGTCTCTGGTTCACAAATGTGCTGCTGTAACCCTACTAGTGGCAAATACAGAAAGTATAAATAGCATGGGGATGTAGCCAATGAATTATGTGCTTAGGTAAGGTACCGGGTTATTGGAAACTCATTTCATGAGTTATGGTATTTTTCACTAAATCCATCTCCAGCAATAAACTTTTTTTCAGAAAATGACCAACAAAAAAATTAAATTAGCAACCCTGAGTGACTGGTTGATAAGCCTTACCACATACCCATTTGTAAGAGAACTAGGTCTCTTAAATCTCATTTAATTCAACTATCTCAGAAGCCACACAATCTTCGAGGAAATAAGACAATTTTTAGGGTGAGTTATGCAACTGCCTGACAACTATCAAGCCTCCCCTTTGTCAGACACTACCATGGTGTGAAGGGTGGGGGGGTGGATAGTAGTCATCTAGGCAGCCATTATACAGCTTTGTGCTTGTACTGGCATCTTGTTAATAAAAGTGTTTTTTTTTCCCTAAAGCCTAACACTGCCCTTGGTGGCAATGTTAACACTTCTGTCAATAAAAGGGTCACCTATGCCCTAGTTCATTCATGTGCCCCAAATGCACCAAAAGCAGCTATCATCAGCAGTTTGAGTAGTCACACCCTTGCCTTTCTGGCACAGTCTCCCTGCACCATGATAGGCTTTTGCTTTCCAGTCAAGGTTCTATCAAAGCAGTAGCACAAATTGGACAGGAATCACTGTTCCTCCCCCACAAAGGATGGATATGTCCTCCTCCCTGCCAGTGACATCAAATACCAGAATTGCTAGTCCTACTCAGATAACTTGGTGTACAACCAGGGCTTTATCTCTCAGTGCCACTGGTGCAGGTGAAGCTAGGCAATTTTGAAGAAATGGTCCTTCTCAGACATATTTGATTAACCAAAAACAATAGTGGATTTCATCCCAGGTCCACTTAAGGCCTTAACGAAAGGTCAGTATGTCAATACACAATTAATGGCATTCAGTTATAAGCCCTTCTAATGATCCAGGAATTTTAACTCCCCATTTTGAGAAATGGAATTCAAACAGTGCATTAAAATGCCGACCACGAACACACGCAAAATTGTCTGAAACAGGAGTAACATACGAGTAACACATGCTCTCTGCCTGCTTTTATGGAGCTTCAGGATGGGAATAGCGGTGTTTCAAGATGATTTCAATAATATACTTGAATGTTTCAAGTAGACAGGAGGGTTATTTGTTTTTTTTTTTCGCTCCCCATGGGCCTCTCTTCATCCAGGAGTGCTGCATCAACCCTTCTTAGGGACGATTCCACCATTGCCCTGCCTCCTTTAAAGACAATGCCACCTGTGCTTTGCCAGCATTAGCAAAGGTTCATCACCAATGTGCATCCAGTTGTATTTCCCTCCCTCAGAATGAGCTCTTCCACCCTCCCCTGCCAGCACCTTCAGACATCAGAGTCACTAATCAAACTGTTCCCTTGGGCCATAGTTTGGGTTTTATATATCTATGTCATGGCACTGGCTTTCAATCAGAAATAAGTGGACAATAGTGGGTTTGCTTCTATGCCCCCGAGATGATCTTTTAACTTTTAGATCAACCCCTAGGCTTCAGGGTCTGACTTCCAACTCTGTTACCCAGAGAATCTCAACAAATTGTCATCCAGGAGAGGGTAAAACGACTCATTCCCAGTTGTCTAAATCCACGCAATCCAGGTCACATGGCTATGATAAAAATGTACAATAGAGGAGAGGAGTCCTGCATCAAAAGACTATTGTCTATATCTGTCAGTCCTTCTCATCGTCCAAGAGGAATGGCAAAACGAAGACCTCCCTCTCTTCCAATCACTCTAAGTGATGAACTATTCTGCAAGAGTGAAATGTTGATTTTGAAGTCAAATTCAAGATGCTAACGGCTAACATAAGGACAGTTAACCAACACTGTAGGATGACTGAGCTGCTTAAGAGTTTCAACATGGTGTTTACTAAGATTATGGGATATCTGATCAAAACCTGGGGCTATGTCAAGTTTTTTTTATTTTTTAAAGAAAAAGTGTTTGTTTGTGTGTGTGTGTGTGTGGGGGGGGGGGGGGTGGCTTTAACTCCCATAACCCCTTACTTTACAAAACCAAATCAAATGTCGCACCACATGGGGCAAGGGGTTGATAAAAGGAAGTGCATACAATGAGGTCTATATCAGTTGATCAAATGCTCATGCGACTGAATGATAACCGAGAGACTGCACAACAAATATACCATAAAAAGCTTTTGTGCTGCCTATGCAGTGTCTTTGTCATCTCCACATATCCCTAGTGAAAATGTGATCTACATATTAAACAATATGCAATCAGCATTTTAAACAATTAATGAATGGTACAGTCGTCTACTTGAATTATCTGCTTCATTTGATATATTAAACCAAATTAATGGGCAATCAGACCTTGGAAAAGTTAATAAGTACTGTTAAGCAGCAAGAAACGGGCTACTAATGTCAATATAACTCAAAATGCATAGGGTACTTTAATTCATTTTACATTTTATACATCTACACTGCTTGCGGGGAGGGAGTAATGTTTGGAAATGCAGTAAACTGTTTTACCTTCTAGACGAAGAACATGATTCCAGTCGATGACGTCCATTTCCATTAGTATGTTCTTGGCTGAGCTAGGCTCCTTTGTAAATAGGGTATAGCCATTTAAATACTCATCATCAAGACTATCTTCGCGTCCATCCTTAAAGTGGGAGAACAACAAAGTCAGTTTAACTTATGCCTGCAAGTAAAGCACATTTCCAGAACTTTAGTTTAAAAACAGCACAGAAAATATTTTAACAGCTGGCATATCTAATTAACACAGCTGTCTCTGTCCTCCTAAACCATTCTGACTGTTCTGTACACCCCTGCAGACCTCATGGTAAATTTCTGAATCCATCACAAACTCTTCTAGTTAATGTAGGATCCACTAGAAAATATTTCCCCACAATAATTATGTTAATTCTACAGTAGTAGGAGGCACAAAAGGAAGTAAAGTCTGTTTTTCTAAAACTACAAATCACAAAGAAAGGTATGGCCTTTTAAAGGAGGTCAGCTAAACAAATAGCCTTTCAAAAAAGACTTGCATATCTTCAAAAAAATTAAGGCAGAGAGATAGTATTGATAAACATTAAAAAAGGCACAGTGCTCCTTAAAAAAGGAACAGCTTATTCCTTCCTGCATTAAAGGCAGAGACAGACGCTCTAGCACTGCTGGAACTGGAGTTGTGCATGGATACAGCCTTTTAGTACCAGTGTTTCCTTGTATTGAATATCTGAGAAGAGGTGAATATCTGGACTACCATGGCGAGATATGTCAAGTCCCTGGCCATTATGGGAAAGTACAGTTGTACAAGGAAACCTACCATATTCTAAATATCACAGTTGCAGAAGTCTAAGCTATACGAGTCCTAACCCAATGCAAATGTCCAGCTTGTAAAATCTAAGGGCATCTTCCACAAACTCCAACTGTCAGGAGCTTGAGTAGAGTTCCATAAAGAAAGAGAAGTGGAGCACAAAAAGCTTTCTAGTTTTTTTTTTTTTTTTTTTTTTGCCGAAGAGGGTACCAGAGCTTTGCAGAGCAATGCTGGGAAAGAAATCAAACCCTAACTATGTATATATAAAAAGGATGGACAGATCCACGCCCTTGCAATGCCAAACAATATAAGAAAGAAAAGGGGACTGAAGGGAGAGAAGGCTACTGTAACAGTGATCTGTCTGAACACTGTACAGGTGTGTAAAGGAAACTTACCATAGCAGTAAATATTCTAATGATCATTGTTGCAGTAGCCTAAGCTGTGTGTGTCAAGCACCACAGCTTAGGGAATAAAAGGGCAAAAACAGAGGAAGCCAATAAACAGAACTCCAACACCCCTGTGGAAAATAGCCCCAGTAAAGCCTGTTTTGGACCTGGAGAAGGAAGCTAGTTAGTGATGCGTTGCAAAAGTGTGTATAGAAGACCATGTTGCTGTCTCTCATGCTGTTGACTTAAATGGAGAGAAGGCATTGTAGCCTTCCACTGCCACAGTAATTTCTGTGGTTTTAAACCAGATTTCAGTGACAGCACAGATGCCCACATTTGCCAGAGTGATGACAGCTTGCAGGGTGTGGAGTTTCTTCTTTAGGCTCTGAACATTGCCCAGTAACACCTTAAAGTTGCTCTGAGTTTTTGCTGTGTTGGTAGTTTTGCTATTTTGACCTTGCCTAAAAAAAGGCTCCAAGGGGTTAGATAAAGTTTTGGCCAATATCCGAAAGCCTAAGGGGGACAGGTACAGATCACCCTCATCAAAGCAACGTGGTCTGTTGATCATGTTCTCCCATGCTGATAAATAATGGATTCCCCCTGGAGTGATAACTGCATTGATAATTGTGTTTAAATGCTTCAAATCCTCCAGACCTGGAAGAACAGACAAATATCCTATACATTTTAAAATGAAAAACTCTGAAGTAAATACATTCCATCAACTTTTGTTTTATCTTCAATATGTATCAGACTGAACTGGTTTTACAAAATGATGAGTATTGGGCATACACAGAACACCAATAACTTAAGTGAAAAACAATCTAAAATAAATGGTACTCAAAGTTAGTGTTCTGGAGTGTGTGTGTGTGTGTGTGTGTGTGTGTGTGTGTGTGTGTGTGTGTGTGTGTGTGTGTGTGTGTGTGTGTGTGTGTGTGTGTGTGTGTGTTTTGGTTAGAAATACATTTTTATGTTTTAATGACTCATTCAAACAGTTTATTTTACATTAACCTATAATTTGCTTTTAGCTTCTTTCCACTGTTATTTCGTACTCTGAGAAGAAACTACTCTGCACTGCTGCTTGCAATTTAATTTGTAGTTCCTGGACTGATTTTGCAGGTGTGGACTTCTATGTCTGGCAGGACCATATTGGTGCCTTCAAGGGGTTATGGCTGAAGTGACTGAATGTAAGGTTGAACCAATCTGGATTTGTCTCTCAGTATATCCCAGGTCCTGCTATTTTCCTAACAATGATGTCAGACAGTGATGTTTCAGTTGTACTAAACTATACTAAAGAAAAGGATTCTTAGTTATTCTGGACTGAAGCAACAGTCGCTGTATCCAGTCCATCTCTGGAATGGTCTGTACTGTTGTCTCTTGGTGTTAAAGTTCTGCTACTTTCTGAGCACTAATACTGGGCAGTGATTTTTAGCTCTACAGAAAATTTGCAAAGAAGATAGCTGCTCATTAACTACCTCAGAGGAAAGTTTTAAAACGTGGAAGCCTAATAGCAACTGTAAGCACAATTAAGACAACCCTAACATGCTACAGGCTGCTGAATACTCATAGTTTATTATCATAGTTAGAACAGTAACATTTTAAACTGCAGAATGGCTACTGAGCAGCAGAAAGAAAACATGAAATAATGCTTTCCTCTACAAGCCATGAGAAAATTTATTCAATTATCCCTTTTTGACTAGGTTAGTCCTACTAGGCTAGTGGCCTTTTTTCAGGAGAGACCAGAGGTGGTATTTGCACTACCAGGAGAAATTTGGATAGCACTTCAGGACACCATCTATTCTTTTCCATAGGTGCTGCAGGACCTTTTACATCCACCTAAGATACTACCAACTCAATATGACAGTTAATAAGTTATGTACTCACCACAACGTTCCATCTGAGTAGGTAGCTTCATTTGTCTGCAACCTGTGGGTCTTGGATCCGATATCGGATCCGAGCCGGCAACTTGTTTCAAGCTAATGGATCCGAGCTCCTAGCTCCTCCCCTCACCCATAATCCACTGCCAACCCTCCATGACCTCAGATCAAGTTTGCCCCTCAATATGTACCCAAAAAGGGTATCCAACTAACATAGATCCGAAGAAGGCCAGGGGGGAGGAGGGGGGGGGGTGGTTGCAGACAAATGAAGCTACCTACTCAGATGGAACGTTATGGTGAGTACATAACTTCTTAATCTGACGTAGGGACTTCATTTGTCAGCAACCTGTGGGACAGAGTCCCCAGCTACCTGAACCTTGGGTGGCCATCATGGAAGGATATTGCGAAGCACCGCAGAGCCAAAGGATGCTCTCCCTCTAGAAATCACGTCCAGTTTGTAGTGGTTAATAAAGGTATGAGATGAGGCCCAAGTGGCTGCCGAACAAATATAATCCAATGGAACTCTAGACTTGAAGGCCGCAGAAGTAGAGATGGAACGAGTGGAATGTGCGCGAACTCCTTCAGGTGCGGGTCTCCCAGAGGCTTGGTACGCTAATAGGATACATTGTGAAATCCAGCGTGATAGAGATACTTTTGATATTGCTTTCCCCAAATTAAATTTGGCAAAGGAAACGAACAGCTGGTCGGATTGTCTATGACCAGCCGTTCTAAGAGTATAAAAACGTAGCTGCCTATGAACATCTAATGAGTGCAGCTTGTACTCTCCTTTATTCTGATATTTAGGAAAGAAAACCGGTAAATTTATGGATTGATTTATATTGGTTTCTGATGCTATTTTGGGAAGGAAAGAGGGATTGATCCTAAGGTACACTCTGTCCGGGTGAAAGATCAAATAAGGAGGCTTCACAGAAAGAGCTTGAAGCTCCGAAACTCTTTTCGCAGAAGTAATGGCTACAAGGAATGTTGTTTTCCAGGACAACAATTTGAGATCTACTGAAGCAGCAGGTTCAAAAGGTGGAGCAGTCAAGGCTTGAAGAACTAGTGAAAGATCCCACAGTGGTACGGCTTCTTTTATAGGGGGTCTAAGCAAAAAGGTGCCCTTGAGAAAGGTTTTACACAATTTGGCCGACATCAAAGGCCCTGTATCATGTCCCACATGGTAATGTGAGATGGCAGCCAATTGCACTTTGACAGTTGAGCAACTAGTGCCTTCCTGAAAAAGTTCGGTTAGGAAGTCTAATATGGACGGAAGAGAAGCCGTAAAGGGATCTAGATTATGATGCTCCGCCCAGATGGAGAAACGTTTCCATTTACTGCGGTACACTTTCCTGGTGGAGGGCTTATGCGCTGCCACAAGGATGGCTTTGACTGGTGAAGAGATACCAGCTGTTCGGGCATTGGCTCCACGGGGTCCGGATCCTTCCACGCCCTGGTGGTAATAAGGGCCACCAAGGGGTCGGTTGGAGGGGACACCCAAGAGGTAGACGGGCCTGGTTCGAATGCCTCCAGAAACACGGACTCGTCGGAGGAGGACTTGGGGGCAGACCACCCACCTCTGATCCTCAGCATCTCCATGATGTCTCCAAAGGAGACATCCTCAGGGGGTGATCTTGGGGAGCCTACCCCTTCATCCAAGTCCGTGTCCTCAGTTAAGAACTCAGGGGAGTCCACGTGCCTCCTCTTGCACTTATGCTTGCGTTGCACTTCCTCGGGGGGGGAGGGGGGGCTGTCCGAGGAGGCCTTGCCAGCAACATCCTGTTCCAATGGAACCATCTGGGACATTGAAGCAGGCTGTCCCCCTTTGGCCGGGTGATGGAAGCCTGGCCCAGCAGAGAGGGAGTGCAGGGTGGAGCTGAGACAAGGGCCGGGGGTCCGTATGCTCTCAACAGAGCCCTCTCCACTGCATCGAAGGCCGAAGGGGAACCACTCTCTCTGGGCTCTGAGAGTCAGCTCCCACTCGGATCTGATGAAGGGATCGGCACCGAGACCATCGGATCCGAAGGACCAGTGCGCTCCGACCTGGACGGAGTTGAAGGCACACTGAATCCCTCGGATCCGAAGCTCGGGCCATGGCTCCGAGAGGTCGGATCCGACAGGATCGAGGGCAGGGTCGGATCCGAAGTACCAAGTACTGTCGGCGCCGACCCACCCCTGGCTCCAACGCTGCTCGGCTCCGAACGCTCCGAACCCGGATAGCGGGTCGGAGAAGGAGCAATTGGATGGAAAAAAGGTGTCGAGCTCCCCCCGAAGGGGGGGGGGGGGCAAGAGCACTCCCATCTGCAACTGGGCCTGGATGAACCTTTGCATCATCCGGTCCAAGTCTGCATCAGACATGCTGAACGTCGATCTCGAAGAGGCGACCGAGGCAGGCCTGGAATGCCGCCTCGATGACCTCGATGGAGATCGGGCCTCCTCCTCCTCAGGCCCTGGGGAGAAACAAGGGGATCAGAGCAGAGGAGGAGGAGACCTAGAAGCAGTGGAGGGAGAAGCCCGCTTAGCTGGCGGGGCCGAAGCGGAGGCCTCGGCCCGCCGCTTGTGGTGCTTCTCCCTCCTGGCCTCCCTGTCCTACGGCGCTTTAGCAGGAGTTTGAGTCCTGGCTGAAGGAAGGGGGGGACAGGAGTGGCAGCAACCACAGCCTGTGGTAGTGCCACGGGAGCAGCAGAGGCCGGAGCCGAGTCCGGGGGTAAAAGTCCCGCCAAGACCAGCTTCGACCTCCGCTCTTTCAGTGCCCTGGGGTTGGACGCTGCACAAATGGTACAGCCTGAGGTGAGGTGTTCAACCCCAAGGCACCGAACGCACCAAGTGTGGCCATCAGCTGGGGAGAGCTTATGGCCACACTCGGTACATTTAGAAAAAATGGCTTTTGGGGCCTCAGCCATACTTAAAAGAAAAGGTAGTGCTACACAAACACACAGGCCCCAAAACACAACACACACACACACTCACTAACGACCAGCGAAGGGAGGGAAAAAACTAATTTAAAGAAATATATTTTTACACTACAGGGTACCTAACACTTACACACTTTATATTTTGTAAAAAAAGAAGAAAGTTTGACAGAAAAAACACACTTAACTGACGATTTACTAGTCGAGCTCAAAGGAATCCAGCTATCCATAAGCGCGGCAAACTAGATCTGAGGTCATGGAGGGTTGGCAGGGGATTATGGGTGAGGGGAGGAGCTAGGAGCTAGGAGCTCGGATCCATTAGCTTGAAACAAGTTGCTGGCTCGGATCCGATATCGGATCCAAGACCCACAGGTTGCTGACAAATGAAGTCCCTACTTCAGATCTAACTTTTATTTACTAAAAGTGTTGACTGAAAGTAAAGCTCTTGCCTTTTCAACCATGTTTGCAGTCATTTCTGCAAGACTTTCTCCTAGTCAACTCATTCTTTCTCGGAGTCAGTGCAATTACATAGGTGGAGACCAATATAAAATGTATCCTTACAACTCTACAATAGCAGTCAAACATTTTGCTCAAAGAACTTTTACTTTTTTATTTTTCTGACATTTCACTTGAAAAGTAGCTACTGGTACTTTTCTGTTAAGTTTCTGTTCACTGAGTACATGATACTACATACAGGAGGGAATGTCAGAAAGAATATGGTCATAGCATCATAAAAT
The DNA here is from genome assembly GCF_019279795.1 of Protopterus annectens. Lineage (NCBI taxonomy): Eukaryota > Metazoa > Chordata > Ceratodontiformes > Protopteridae > Protopterus > Protopterus annectens. The sequence goes on along the minus strand of NC_056743.1, from coordinate 1,174,403,126 downwards.
CGTAGGAAGTTACTAGGCTATTGGCCATGAGGATTTTATAAGCCTAGCCAAGAGTTTAACCCATGTTTAGACAAGTCAGCACCCAAACCCCCTGTCCAGCAGGGACACAGGTGGAATCTCAGGGGTGTATTTTTTGTTTCCCATCCAGTTATCTATTTTGCATTTGAAAAGGGATAATGAGGTACTTTGCTTGACGTGGAGAGAAAGTCTATTTCACAGGTGGGGGGGTCTCTGGGACACAAATCTATCCCACCAACAAGCCCTATTATGTCACAGATCAGGTTGAGGTCGTGTGTGCGGGTTACTCGAGTGGAGCTTGACTTGCAGATATACAGCAGTCCCATCAAGGTGGGGACTGAAATTGCTTTGTATGCCAGACATAAGTCACCTCTGAGGAGTTTGTATGAAACTGAGTATAGAGAGGGACAGGGCTTTTAGCCTATCTGTGTAGGGTAGATGTTTGAGGCCCTGGATTCTTCTGGTGAGGAACCTCTGTGGAGTATGCATGTGTCACTATAGATGGAAGTGAGGAGACATCTGCAGTGCTTTTAAGCATCTACAGGTATGGGTTGCAGTGTGTACTTGCTGGAATGTATGTGAGGGAGACTGCAGATATCTGTGTGTGTTGTGTCAGAAAAAATGGCATTACAGTGTGTGTGTGTGTGTGTGTGTGTGTGTGTGTGTGTGTGTGTGTGTGTGTGTGTGTGTTGAATGTGGCAGACTGTGTTCCTGAAAAATATTTACCTAAAAAATAAATAAAAGGGGGGTGATAATAGAATTGGTCCTATAAATTTTTATGGGCATTAGAAATATGTATAATGTTTGTGTGTTTTCAACTGTGTGGATATGTCAACATGGTATGTTTTGCGTGTGCATTTGTGTACATCTACATGCATGTGATGGGCATCCATCTCTATCAGTGAGCTAGTCAAGGACAGTGCTAAGTTGACATGTTTTTTTTTTTTTTTTTGATTAGCTGGTCCTTAACTAATTTGCTAACAAGACTTTGGACCATATCCAGATGGAAGGAGTCAGTGTGTCTACACAGAGATAGAAAGTAGTTTTTTTTAAAGGAATTTAATTTTTGTTGATAAATGGTAGTTGGAGTAGGTTTAGCTGACAGGAAAGCATAACAAAACTATGTACATGGAAATATTAATTACAAGAGCAGAGGTTAGGTATATGGGAGTGCAGATTTATTTAGGCTGTGAAAAAATTAGTGAATAATTGCACTAAAAATTATTTATATAAATGCTAACTTAAGTGACTATAGTAACAGTGGCAACTAAAATAGCAAGCAATCTCACAAGTACAACGGACACAACTCAAGCAATATCTACCACAAAACATTTATTTATAACTCACAGTGTCTCAACTTGAAAGCCCATATGGCAGACTTTCACATAACTCAACATCCTAGTCATAGGAGATCCCACTGACACACACAAAGCACCATTCGCAAGGTTGAACAAGCAGATGGTTATGATCAGCTGCCTATCGAGGCCTGAATTCGCCACATTACTCCTGCACACAAATCCCTGCACCATAAGTAGACCTATGACACAATCACAGTACATGTGGAAGTAAATCACCAAGACATACCTCCCTGGACTAAACAGAGAGACATATGATGGAGCTGTCAGAATATGTGTCTGAGGTAGGTTATGAACCTAGCCCTGAGCAGCATTTTACCTTCACCAAGAATGATGCCTCAATATGAGCAAAAGATGACAGCCTCCAACAGCTGGCTTACCTTCTGCTGTCATTCAAAAGGGTTATATGCATGTACTATGCTGATGACCACTGGGGCCTTTTTAAGCCTAGCCACGCATCCCAAATCTGACAAGTTCTTGTGCCCTTGATAAGTGTAACCAGCATCTTGGCAGATGAAATATTTACAAGCAGGGGGCCTGTGAGATGAACCATTTACAGGCTGCTGTGTCCATTACAGACATAGATGCCAAACCAGGGATGAATTTTTTGTTCACAGCCAATTGTTCAAGTTACATCTGAACTGGGTTAGGGAGGAACGAGGACAGACAGCCTATTCCAGAGAAGGGGTAATCTCTGGGATACACAAGTCTTGCTCCAGCAGGTGCTATTTATATCACAGACAAGGTACAAGTCTTTAGAATGGATAATTTACATGGATATGTAAGAGGTCCGTCAGGGTTGGCTCCGATAACATCTTGTATGCCAGGCATAGATCTCCCATCAAAAGCCTAAAGGAAACAGAATATAAGGATCAGGCTTTGAGGTGGTCTATGCAGGACATATTACTAACACCATGTATGTTTTTAGTGAGGAACCTTTGCAGATGTTTCAAATGTCGGCTGTGCCTGGTTAGGTTCATACCAAAGGGGGGCATTTTACTCAATGACATTTCTGACGAATGCTTAAATATAGAGGAACAATTACCTCCTTGGACCTAGATGCCAAACCTTTGTTTATAAGTTGCACAACATAGAAGGATTTCCTCATTACTGCAAACATGTGAAGGTCAAAGGCTAGATTACCGTCCACGTGTGTCCTCAAGTCCTTGGCTAGTGGGTCGCGTGTTTTGCCAATATGATTACCACGGATGGAAGACTTCCCAAATTATACTATTATATTTCAGTCCATGGCTTTCATGCAAGTTATACATCTGTCTCATCCCTTTCTGGAGAACATTAGTGTCAGTGGGGATACTATGATTGCTTCTAATTTGCAATTGTTTACAAATTTAGTAAGCCAGAGTCCTTTGACCACAGAGAAGTAGGTGCCATAAAGGAGTGGTCCCAAGATCGACCCCCTGAGGGCCTCTTTGTAGAGGTGGACTTCTCAGTTCTAACATATTGGTCCCGTCTGTGAGCCAGCTGGGTGACATAAGGGTTTATACCTAACCTCGAGTTTGTCAACAATGTTTGAGTGGGATACTGTGTCAAATGCCTTGCTCAAGGTAGGCAGTGTGAACTGTTTTACTTTCATCCATTACACGTTCTCTAAGAAGTCCACCAGGTTCAGTAAACATGACCTGCCCTTGAGAAAACCAAACTGGGTTGAGTCTACTGTCTGGTGGTTTCCTATGTCATCATTGATCATTTCCATGATAACTCTTTACATGGCTTTACATACGAGGCTAGTGAGACTTATGGGCCTTTAATTTCCAGGGTCTGTAGATGGCCCACCTTTGTGCAGAGGGATGATGGTTGCTGTTCTCCATTCATGAGGCAAACCTGTTTGGAGGCTATAGTTAAACAGCAATTCCAGAAGGCATGACCGGTCACATTTCATGCTATTTAGAAGACATCCTGGGCCCACTATTGCATTGTTCTTGGCCACAGAATGAGTAATGAGGACCAGCTCCCTAGTGATATTAGGTGGAGTTAAATTTGATGTTATTTCCTGAGGGGAGGTTTGAGGGGAAGAGGCGAGTAAAATAAGAGATGAATTTGTCTGCCCATAGGTTTACTACATCTTCTGGCTCAGTACAGGTGGCTTCATTAACAATGAGCTCTGCACACAACTGTGTTTTGCCTTTAAGGTTGCACACACAGTTAAAGAACGTCTTGTGCTTGTCTTTGGCCTGGAAGTCCAAATTCAGCCAAAATTGGCTTTGGCAGACTTTATTTGTCCTCTGAGTTGTTTGTTTAGTTTGATACGAGTGTTTTTATCCTGCTGGCTGCTACATCTCCTAATTTTTGTCCTGATTTTTTTTCCTTCTATTATACAGCCTACCAATGTGATTCCATTAGGGTGGCTTGTTTTTGAGTTAGCTCTGTACCTATTCTTAGTAGGTACAGCTGCCTCTATTAACATGCTTGTATAGGGTTTCTGTGAACAATTCTGCATAGGTAGCAGTGTTTTCAGGGTTTAGGGGAGCTTACAATTTTGCCAGGTTATCACTTAATAAAAGGATGTTAGCCTTATAGCAGGGTTATCCGGGATCCTGGGTTTAACTTTTACTTCAAACAAGACTGTTTTGTGATCTGACATTACCAGAGAGGATATTACACTAGGGGGTGTTCACTGCTCTCCCATATTGGTCAGGACCAGATCCATTATGTTTGAGGCCCTGGTCAGCGTACTGATGAGCTGGTCCATGCAGTTTGTGGTTACAAAATCCAGGAATCTCTGTGCTTGCAGATTTGGTGTCTTACATGATTCCCAGTTAATATATATCAGCCTGGAAGGAGATGGTAGATAGTCCTAACTACTCTGCCAGGGATGGCCTGTACCAATCAACCAAGACTTTCATATATTGGCAAAAACATTATTCACCCTCACAGTACCACTTTAGGCAAAGTCAGTTTTGTAAAGCTTCCAACATAACACAACAGAATCCAGATGACTTTAAGGTACTGTTACTCAATGCTAGCAGCCTTAACAAAAGTTCCACTCTCTACAAGTACTACTTACCCTGGAATGCATCAATATATGCTTTGCAACAGAGACCTGATTCAAGACTGTTGAGAGCACCCAATCAGTGCAAGGATTTAACCCCTGCACTACATGTAGGCTATAAAGATGGTGGGGTCTCTCTATTCATAAAAGTTGAAGTTATGTACTCGCCATAATTGAGCAGCTGTGCTGTACAGCCCAAATATAGAATCTCTTCTATTTACTTTTGTAAATCTTTCTTGTAGAGGCCTTATGGGAAGGTAAAAGTATCTGTTAGACTGGGGAGGAAAGCCTGGGCTGTCTAGCTATCAGTGGAACTGGAGAAACCATGCAGTCAACTTGAGGCCTGGAATGTCCGGATGATTCATCTCAGAGGGATGCGAAAGCAGGTTTGAACTGGGGTCCAGTATCCATGGAGGATAACAAGGATGAAACCAAAGGAAGGGAAACCACACTTAATGAGGCCAAAATTGGGCAATGAGGATAACTGTGCTCTTCAACCAAAGTGCTTTCTGTAAGAATTTGGAAATCAGAGGTATCGGGGGATAAACATAAAAGAGACCAAGGGGCCAAACATGGATGAGAGTATTTCAACGACTCCCCCTGATGAGGGATTACTGCAAAAAAACTGCTGCATCTGCAGTAGGGAGATGCAAAAAGGTCGCAGCAAGGTTGGCCCCAATGAAAGAAAATCCTCTCCACCACTGATTTCTTGAGAAACCACTTGTGAGGCATCAGAATGGACCTGCTGAGTTTGTCCTCTACAATGTTGGGCTTCCCAAAGTATGTGCACTGCCATAAGAAAGCGGTTGGAAGAGAATGCCTACTGCCACACACTCGTTACCTCTCGACAAAGAGGGTAAAGATCAGTTTACTCCTGTTTGTTGATGTACTAAACCACAGACATGTTGTTGGGTTGTATCGCAATTGTCCTAATAGGAAGATCATCTTGAAAGGCATGCAATGCTAGAAGGATTGAGCTCATCTCTAGGACACTGATGTACAAAATTGGTCACTTCTGGGGACCACATGCCTTAAACTGTCCATAACATGAAATGCCCCCCCCCCCCATCCCAGTTGGGAGGTGCCCATGGTTACTGTGGCTACTGGTGGCAGAAGTACAAGAAGACAGCCTTGGAAAACTTCATCCAACTGTATCCATCAGCATAAATGGTCTTTGCATACTCGAGTGAGTTTGACTGGAAAGGACAAGGGATGATGAAGAACTGACCACTGAACAGCTAGGGTCCTTTGAAGAATGCACATATGAAACCGGGCCACAGGAAAAAGAAGTTATGTACTTACCATAATGTTCCATGTGTGTTGTCCATCTCAACCTTTATTCTCACTGATGGATCGGATCTGATGTGTCGGATCGGTCTCGGCCTATCCAAACGCTCGAGGTCTTCAGCAAAGCTCGTGGGCATCCTTCCCTACGCATAATGCAGTTCCCTTACTTCCTCACATCGTATTTGCACACCATGAAATCATACAACTGAGCAAAACTTCTCTTAGAAGGATCAATACCTTAAGTATATACATATATAACTGGACCAAAGGCAGCATTTCTGAGGCTATGGAAATCTGTCAACCCAATAACTACTCTGTCTCCCAGGAATACAGGCAGGGGGTATGGAGGATCGGTTGTGAGAATAAAGGTTGAGATGGACAACACACACATGGAATGTTATGGTAAGTACATAACTTCTTTATGTGTTGTTGTCAATCTCGCCTTTATTCTCACTGATGGGACCGCGTCCCAAGCAACCTGATTCCTGGAAGGCTCATGGAAGAATATTCCTCAGAACCATAGACCCAAAAGAGGTCCTACTCCTGGAGGCCAAATCCAGTTTGTAATACGTAATGAAAGTATGAGGTTTCGCCAATGTAGCTGCAGAACAGATATTATCCAAGGGTAACCTTGCTTGGAAAGCTACAAATGTAGCTATCGACCTGGTGGAATGAGCTTTAACAGGAAAAGGAAGAGTTCTGTACTTAGAGCTGTAGATGTAGACTATACAAAAAGTAAGCCACCTAGATAAGGTAACTTTTGAAACTGGTTGACCTTTTATAATCTCAGAGTAGGAAATGAAGAGCTGATCTGATTTCTTAAATTCTGAAGTTCTGTGCAAGTAAAAACATAATTGTCTATGTACGTCCAGAAGATGCAAAGATGATTCACTATTGTTTTGCTAACATGGGAAGAAAACTGACAGCCCAATAGATTGGTGTAGGTTACTTTCCGACACAACCTTGGGAAGAAAGGAAAGATTAGTATGTAAAGAAACTCTGTCCTTATGAAAAGCCAGCATGGAGGCTTGACAGACCAGGCTTGCAACTCTGAAACTCTTCTAGCTGAGGTAATAGCCACTAAAAAGAGCGATTTCCAAGACAGAAATTTGAAATCACATGTGGCCAAAGCTTCAAAGAGAGGACAAATAATGTTTGTCAATATGAAATTTAGATCCCAGGGAAGAGCTGGATTTTTGCATGGGGTTCTTATCATCATTGTTCTGTTCAAGAAGGCCTTACACAGCCTGTGCGACATAATTGCAGAACCATTTTCTCCCACATGAAAATTTGAAATTGCTGCCAGTTGAAATCTAACAGTAGAAGCAGCAGCTCCCTCATGAAAAAGTTTTGCTAGAAATTCCAGAATAGAATGTATGGGTGCAGAAAAGGGGTTTATCTGATCACTTGCCCATATTACAAATCTACTGCATTCAGCTTTGTACAATCTTCATGAAGAAGTTTTATGGGAAGACAACAACATTTGTTTGACTGGGGAGGAAAGGAGAGAAAACCTGGCAATCAGGGGAATCGGAGTAGCCAAGCTGTCAATTTGAGATTTTGTATGCTGGGATGGAACTTTCCCGACGGGTAAGTCAGAAGGTCTGGAGCAGAGTCCAGAATCCATGGTTCGTCCACAAGATGAGCTGAAGAAAGGGAAACCAGACTTGATGAGGCCAATAGGGGGCAATCAGGATTATCAGTTTCCAACAGACTTGCTTTCTTTAAAAAACTTGGGAATCGGGGGGAATCGGAGGAAAAGCATACCGAAGATCAGAAGGACAACCATGAACAAGTGCATCCGTTGGTGACTCTCCCATGGTGGGGATCAGGGCAAAGTAGTTGCTGCATTTGACATTGGCAGGTGATTCAAAGAGATCGCAGCAAGGCTGGCCCCATTTCCAGAAAATCTCTTCCGCAACTTTCTGATTGAGCAGCCACTCGTGTGGCCATAATATGACTCTGCTCAATTTGTCTGCAATCATGATAGTCTGCAATCATGACAGATTTCCCCAGGATGTGTGTTTGAAATCAGAAAGTGGCTGGAAGCCTTTGGCCACTGCCAAACCCTTAGAGCTTCTCAACAAAGGGGGTAAGATCTGGTTCCTCCTTGTTTGTTTATATACCAGACTAATGACATGTTGTCTGACTGAACTGCTATCATTCTTAGAGGGAGAGTGTCCTGAAATGCTTGCAACACCAACAGCACTGCTCTCACCTCTAGGATGTTTATGTGCAAGTGAGCCTCGTGGTCCTTCCAGATTCCTTAGACTGTCTTCCCTAAATAATGCCTCCTCACCGTATCTGAGAAGTATCCGTAGTCACCGTGGCTTGGGGTTGAGGGGGAATGAAGGGACCGCCTTGAGAAACTAAACGAGAGTGAATCCACCTCTGTAGATTCTTTTTGCAGGAGTTGGTTATAGGGATCTTGTGCGACATTAGTAGTTCTAGGACTGACCATTGTAGGGGAAGTAACTATTGAAGTATCGTCATATGCAAGTGAACTACGGGAATAAGTACTATAGACATTGCCATCTACTCCAGAACCTGAACTAGTTTTGCAGAGGCTCGCGTCTTCCTGATTAACAGTTTCACATGAAGGCGGAGATCGTGATCTTGTTGTGAGGGAGTCCTGCTACCAATTTAGTTGCATTTCTCTCTGCTCCTATAAATATTACGTTCTGACATGGCTCTGGAGCAGATGTGTCAATTTATGGTAATGCCTAGGGAGGAACAAAGTTGCAGTGTACACTCCCTGGGCTTGTAGCAGAAGATGCCTGGTCGGGGCAGTTCATCCAGATATGGAAACACCCAGAATCTTTGGCATTTCAGGTGAGCTGACACTACTGCCATGCATTTGGTGAACACCCTGGGGGCTGTAGTGAGACCAAAAGGCACAGCTCGAAACTGGAAGTGACTGGCTCCTAGCCGGAAGTGCAAGAACCTTCTGGATAGCCTTTCCATACGAATGCGGTAATACGAATGCTGAAGGTCTATACAGCATATCCAATTGTCTTTTGCCAGGAATGAATGTATTGACTGCAGTGTCACCATCTGGAACTTGGTCTTTTTCACAGATTTGTTCAGTTTCCTGAGATCCAAGATTGGCCTCCAGTCCCTTGTTTTCTTTGGAACTAAAAAGAATCTTGAGCAAGTTCCAGATCCTCTCTGGTCTGCAGGTACTTCTTGGATGACTCTTAGCAACTTTTCAATTTCCAATGTTGCTTTTGATTGGGTGGAATGTCTGTAACTGACTTGTTTACAGGAGTGGGGAAGGAGAAGGAAATTATATATCATCTGGCTATTATGTCTTGCACCCATTTGTCTTTCGTTATCTTTTGCCAGGTTTCGAGGTGGAGAGACAATCATCCTCCGACTGTCTCCAGAGACAAGCAATCAGGCACTCCTTCAGGAGCGCTGGAAGGGTTCTGTCAAAGGAAGATTCTCTGGAGCCCTGATTCTGTGAGCCTCCTCTGCTGCAAGAACGGCATCTTCCATTATTGTTCCTCCTTCTGCCCCTGGGGGAGCTTCCACCTTGTGTGTTCTGGTAAGCCCTCTGACTTCTTGAAACATATCTTTCCACTACCTCTCTGACCCTTAGGAAATGGTCTGGTAGGTGTGGAAAAAACATACTTCAATGGCAGACAAGGTCTTATCTTCCTGGTCAGAGTTTCTTTTACTTTAGGCCCAAAGAGGGATGAGCCATCAAAAGGAGCGTTAATGAAGGAAGACTTGAAGGGCTCTGCAAAATCTCAAAGACGCATCCAGGCCTGACTCTTAATAGAGATGCCTGAACCTGCCACACTACTCGGTCCATCTGCTGCATATGAGCTGAACCTCATGGACGACTTGACAACCGAACTGAGGGTAGCGAGCTGAGCGCTGACCTTATCTGCCACCACCTAAGCTATAGTTCCTTGGAGGGAGTCTGAAGGTAGTTCAGTGACCGTAAGGTAAAGGCAGCTGACGAAAAACACTTCCCATACCAATTCATGATCCTGGAACCCTTATTAGGAAGATGGATAGAGGAACTGGTCTCGGAAAGTTCCTTTTTGGTGGCCACGGCCACGACCATGGCATCAACTGCCATGCCTTTGGTTAGGAAAGCCTGATCCTTTGGGGCTGTAATATATTTGCTTGGCATCCTAGAAGTGGGCTCTATAGAATATGGGGGTCTCCCAAGCCTTCTGAGAGATTATCTCAATAAGCTCATTGGAAGGAGCGGGACACCCAAGAGGATGAAGGCCGAAATCCAAAGGCCTTCAGGTATATCGACTCCTTGGCCTGGGATCTCTGCGGGCCTGTGGATGGGTGTGAGTAGGCAAAGACACCTACGCCGGTGATGGAGGAAGATCCGAATAAGTTTGTGTTCATAGGTTCATAGGTTGGTACTAGGCTATCAGCCCTAGGGCCTATACAAGCCTAGCCATAACAATTCCCTGGCTATTTCTTCCCACATTATTTACTTTCCTGGACCCCTGTCTAGCAGGGCGACTGACGTGATCCCTGGGGTGAATTTCCTTTCTCCCATCCAATCGTCAAGGTTCCTCTTGAAGAGGTCCAAAGAGGCACTCTGCTTGACATGTATGGGCAATCTATTCCAGAGTCTGGGGAGTCTCTGGGTCAGGAACCTATCCCTCCAGCATGTTTTGTTTATTGTGATGACAAGGTTTAGATCCCTGGAGCGTGTAGCTCTGAGGGATTGGGATTTCTTTAAGTGTAGCATGTCCAACAGCTCTGGGTTTGACATGGCCTTGTATGTTAAGCAGAGATCGCCTCGCAGTAGACGATATGCAACAGAGTATAGCTGGAGTTTTTTAAGGCGGTCAGCGTAGGGCATCTGCTTTAGGCCTGTGATTCTTTTAGTGAGGTATTTCTGAGGCCTTTCCAGTTGTTGCAGATGTCTTGAGAGGTACATACCAAATGGGGCGTTGTATTCTATAATGGGTCTAATGAGGGATGAGTACAGTGGGACAATGACCTCCTTTTTTCTGGATGGTGTCTTAGATGGGGGGGGGGCAGTCATCACCCTTCTCATGACTTCGAAGGCAGACTGCCCCCGCTCCAAAGAACTCCCCAGATCTGACAAACCGGTTGTCATAACCAGTGGAATCTCCAGAGCAGAAGACACCGAAGCAGAGGTAGGAGCCGAACTCATCTGCTCCGAGGTCCCCAGAGGCAGGATTGTATCTGAAGAGATCCAAGCCAGCTCCAATGACCTGACTGTAGAGCGTTAGCTCCCAGAGTATCCCTGCTCTGACTGAGTGGAAATGCTCAGGGCAGACATCTGATCTGAGCAGGCAACGGGTCCTGGACCCAATAGTGACACAAGCTGGATGTCAGAATCTTCTGGCTCCGAAACCACAGGATGGATCAGAGAAGGAGCAGGTGCCGACAGGGAAGGTTGTGTCAGATCTGACTCCTTTGGGCTCGGATCTAAAAGTAATTTTGCCAAAGCAGGTGTATTTAGGAGCCTCTAAACTACCCTTATCCACATCTTCATCAGAGAGACTCCTGGTTGACTGGATAGAAAGTGAAAGAGATCTGGATTTAGTCAGGAATGGAGAAGGAAGCAGAGAAGTGATCGGCTCCAAGGAAGGAGATTAGCTCCGATATCGAAACTCTGAAGGCAAGGAGGATTTTGGACCCGAAGGTTCAGTACTAGTTGACTTTGGAGCTGGTGGTTCTTACTGCTCCGATAAAGTCCTGGATCCTAAGGTCTCTGCCTGCTCTGAAGGTTCAGTCGGAGCAGACAGTTTCGGCTGTTTTGGTTTAGACTCCGAAGATGATTTTGGACATAGAGAAGAACATTTCCCTGCTTTTTTTTTTTTTTTTTTACTTCTCCGATTTCAAAGAAGTAGCGGGGGAAATAGACTCAGAAAAAGGGGTTTTCAATAACCCCTTCAAGATCAACTTGCTTTTACCTCAATCAGCGCTCTCTGATTAAAAGCGTGGCAAAACAGAACAAAATTCCTGCAGGTGAAGAGGCCCCAAACAGTACACAAAAAGTGTGCGAGTCACTGAGGGGCATATTCTTGCCATATTGCTCGCATCTTTAAAAGCCAAGAAGCTTTCTTTCTTTTTGAGACATGTTAATAGAGTACTAAACCGTACATTATTACTAAAAAAAAAAGGAGACTGGATTTTTTTTTTTTTTTTTTTAAAGTTAAGGGGGGTGCACATTCTCTAACTGAAATGGGAGTTAGACACCCTCTAACTAAAACGGATGCTAACTAGGAATGTGAAGAAAGAAACAACTACCGAGATACTAGGAATAACTAACTACAACAGTGGAGATTAAAGGGAAGGGGAAAGGAAAAGCACCCTCTAACTTAAGAGGGTGAGAGTTAGACGTCCTCTAACTTAAACGGATGCTAACCAAAATTCAAATAAATAAATAAGGAATTGACAGGAAAAAAAAATACACTAAAGGAAGGTTGATGAACAGGAAATCTTAAAGGGAAAAAATAAAAGTTTAACTATAAGACAAAGATACTAATAAAAATTTAGCCCAGAGCTTGCCAGATCATCCTTCTCGAAGCACAGCAAATTACATCTGAGGAAGTTAGGGAACTGCATAATAGATAGGGAAGGATGCCCACGAGCTTTGCTGAAGACCTCGAGCTTTTGGAACGGCTGAGACTGATCCGAAACATCAGATCCGACCCATCAGTGAGAATAAAGGAGAGATTGACAACAACACATCTAGACTTAAGCCAGCTGCTATTGATCTTAGTGTCTGAAGAACAAGTCTTGTCGGGGAGAAAGGTGTGCAATAATTTGCTACACCTGAAACCTGATTATCCTTGCACAATGTGGTGGAAGACAGACCACCTGATTTACTGTGTTCAACTGGGCACCAATGAACTCTGGTATGTACCTAGCCAGGCATATACTGGAAGGTCCATAGAGGTTCCTCACTAAAAGAATACATGGCATAAGTAAAATGTCCTATGCAGACTGCCTCAAGGCCCTATCCCTGTATTCTGTCTTCTAAAGGCTTTTGAAGGGAAAGCTATGTCTGGCATACAGGACATTGTCAGACGCCACTTTAATGGACCTCGTTCATATCCACAAAACAAACAGCACAGTAATTACCCGTTCTAAAGAGTTAAACCTTGCCTTTGATATAAACAGGATCTGCTGGAGAGACAGGTATGCATCCCAAAGACAATCCCGTCTCTGGAACAGGCTCTCCCATCCATGTGAAGCAGAGTTCCTCCATAACCCATTTCAAGTCCAACTTGGACAACTGGATGGGGAACAGAAAATTCATCCCCGGTTTGGCACCTATGTCTATAATGAACACAGGCAACCTGTAAATGGTTCATCTCTTTCGCCCTTCTTGTAAATGTTTCATCTCCCAAGCCCCTGCTTACACTTATCAAGGGTATCAGAACTTGTAAGAGATTTGGGATGCATGGCTAGGCTTAAAAACACTCTTCTGGTCATTAGACTAGTAATCACCTATGAACTCCAGGCTCTGAACAGGTGGGAGATGAGACTTGTAGATGCTGACAGAGATGCCTTCTGACTGGCATAACTGAAGTAAGTAGTTCCTGGACTCCTCTAGGAGATGCTTGGTTGGGGCAGATGAGAGTCAGTCATCTGGGTACAGAAACACTCGGAGTCCCTGCAGTCTCAAATGAGCTGCTACCACTGCCATGCATTTGAACACCCTGTGGAGCTGTGGTGAGACCAAAGGGTAGGGCACTGAACTGAAAGGGACTGGCACCCAGCTGAAAACACAGAAATCTTCAGGATCGCTTGTTCATCTTTATGAGATAGTACGCATCCTGAAGATCAATGGAGTGCATCCAATCATCCTTGCATGGAAATGTCAGAATGGACTGAACCGTGACCATATGGAACTTTCTCTGCTTCACAAATTGATTCAATTTCCTTAGATCAAGAATTAGTCTAAGGTCCCCAATTTTCTTTAGCAATAAAAAGAAACTTCAGTAAGTTCTAAATCTTTTCTTGTCTGGTGGGAATTCCAGCATTATTCTTTTGTCTAGCACCTTTTGTATTTCTTCAGCAGCTGCCTCTGTCTGACTGGGTGGAATGTCAGGAAGACTTTTTCTTCTGGTTGGGGGAGTATGGGAAAAAGGCATGAAATATCCTCTGGATATGAGTGTTAACACCCCCCAATTTTTCACGCCCAAGTGTCTGGGTGCAGAGACAAGCATCCCCGGACTGCTTCTAGAGATGGGCAGTTGGGGCAACCTTTCAGGAGCACTGAAAGGTTTTATCCAAAAAAGAATATCAGAAACCCTGTTTTATGTGGGCCTCTTCTGCTGCAAGGGCAACATCTTCCTTTTGAACCCCCCCCAACCCTGAGGGTGTTATCCCCACGTGAATCCTGGAAAGGACCCTGAGACTTATGAAGCCAAATTTTCTTGCCTCCTCTTTGAAGCAGAAAAGCATATTCCTACAGGACATGGGATCTTTTCATCCTGTTCACTCTGGGAAAGCATTTCCTTTACAGTAAGGCCAAACAAGGATGTTCCATTAAAAGGGGCATTAATGGACAAAGACTTGAAGGGCTCTGCAAAAAGTCACATAGGCACATCCAGGCATGTCTTCTAACAACTGTGCCTGAACAAACTGCTCATGAGGTACCTTCCACAGCATGGCATATTAGCCTCATGGACGCATTACAGAGGGATAATACAGTGACCAGCTGTGAAGAATACTTCTTGTAGTCCTCCATGGACATGGACTCAGGGAGGGATTTGGAGAGTTCCTTAGTCAAGTCCCATTATAATCTTGTGAAATGTGTTAAGTAATTCAGAGACATCAAGGCAAACATCACTGAAGCAAAAATGCACTTTCCAAACCTGTCTAATGCCATGGACTCTCTGTTACAGGGATGGGCAGAGGAGCTCTGGTCCTATAGCTCCTTCTTTGTGGCTGCCACCACAACCACAGCATCAAAAGGGACTCCATTGCTCTAGTGTAGTCTGCTTTTAGGTGGTGCCAGGAATTTATCAGGATGACAGGAATGGGTTCTACAGTATCTGGTTCTGTCCACACTCAGTGACAGACTAGATCTATAAGCCCATATTCCGGGGAAGTCAGCTAAGACATATATGGGTCGGACCCAAAAGCTTCCAGGAAAGACGGACTCCTCTTGGGAGGGGAGTATCTGAGGACCATCTGGCTTTTTGTTTAAGAATCTCTAGGATGCCTCCAAAGGAGGCATAATTTGGTGGAGTTCTAGGGGACCCCCTCCTCTTTATCAAAGTCAGTGCCTGCAGTGAGAGATTCCACAGGGGACTCTATGTGTCTTCTCTTACATGTTCACTTTTGGAGAAACCTTTTCAGAGGGGTGATCTGGACAGGTGTCTGAAGAGAGGAGAAAATCTTCGATGGGGGCTGTCTAGATGCTTGACGTACCGGCTGTCCCCCAGGAATAGGTCGGAGAGGATGAGAGCTAGGAACTGAAGGCAGAATGGCTGTAGAATCTAAAAAGGAGAGAGCAGCCAAATCTCTCGGTAAAGAGAAAGCCCTCTCCACTATCTCAAATACAAAAGGATGAGGAGAAGTCATATCTGCGTGCACTGGAGCCGAAGCTGCTGATGCTACCACTCCTTGATACTGTCCAGACCTGTGCCTCAAAAGTGGAAATCAAACCCAAGCTGCCCAACACTGAAGCTCCAAGGGACAGGGATGGCTCTGACGTCAGAATAGAACTTAGCCCCCCAGAACATGCAATCATGTATCATCTATGTGACTCATCTTGGTCTAAAGGAATCAGAATTGAACAAGGTAGGGAAGCCACTGGAGTCAAAGATCTAGCTGTCTTCAGATCCAACACTGACACTCTCGAGTCTCCCAGATCCGAGAGCTCCGAAATCATGGGTCAGATCAGACAAGGAGAGATCAATGTATGAGCAGTAGGAAGCAGGCTCATGGATCCAATGGAAGACAGAGCTGGGATAAGCCCCATCTGAACCTCAACTCTGAGGAACTTCCTCATCATCCTATTCACTTTGGCTTCTGACAGGATAATGGAGAACCTAACAGTGGAGGACTGGGGGCCGAGACTCTCTCCCAGAGTCCCCTGAAGAAAAGGAGAACGCAGTCGAGGAGAAACAGGTTCTATGGTGAACCCGGAGGACCAGATTCTAGGAGACCTGGTATGAACAGCAGTCGGATCCAAGGATGTGGTATCCAAGTGCTTCCGTTTTTGGATCTGAAGAGATCAGATACCTTCAGAATCTGTTGAGGAAGCTCAAAAGAGAAAGTAGTAGTCTTTAAAGAGCAGGTCTCAGATCACTTACGAGACTCTTCCTCTGAAGAAGCAGCATTGGTTAATTTAGTGGGGGTTAAAGCTCTTGAAGAGGAAGGGTGGCAGCAATCCTTTCAAAATTAATTTGTTTCTCCGGTCACTAAGGGCTCTAGAGTTAAAGGTTGCACAAATGTAGTGGCCAGTGTTGAGAAAGGAAGCTCCATGTCAGTAAACACACTCCTTGTGGGCATCAGAATTAGGGATCTTATCCCCACAGGAAGTGCATTTTTAAAAAGCCTGTTGGTTTCTCAACCACAGCACAAAAATATAAATATAACTCTCAACCTACAAACAAGAAGCAAAGAAATAAAAAAAAAAAATGGAATCTAGGTTTATTTTTTTTTTTATGGTGGGAGAGAAAATACCCTCTAGAGAGCAAAAAGAGAGAAAAGGGATATAGAGAAGTACCAGCAATTGTACTGAGAGCTACCAGAGGCAGAAGTAGTAGAAAATGGGTAAAAAGATTATCACTACAGATGTAACTCGAATGTTTAACAAATAAGACGGAGGTGGGCGATGGATAACATCACAAGGTAGGAGTTAAAAAAGAAATATATGACTTACAGTACGATAAAAACTCCCAAAAAGCTCTTGGAGATGTATCCACATCTGCAGCTTTATGGCAGCAAATAAGATCTGAGGTAGAGCGGACTAGGACATTGTGGGTAGAGGGAGCACCGCGAGAGTTGGATCCAAGAGACTTGTAAATGTGGCTGTCAGTTCCAAAGTCGGATCTGAGACCCAATCGTTGAAAAAAGAATGAAAAGGACAACATAAGATCAAAACTACCTCCAGACTCAAAGAATAACAACCTAGAAATCCATGTTTGATTTACCATTAACAAAGCCTCAATTAACATTGTACCTAACTAGAGGAACCCCTCATGTCCTCCTTGGCACATACCTCATACCGGACTAGCATTCAGGCCAAACACCATTCTCCTAGGGAACTTCAAATACCCTTCCATCAACTGGGAGACTTGTATATCCCCCAACAGGTATGCTCAGAGATTTCTGGACTTAATACAAACTCACTGGACTGGTTAGTTCACACCCCAAATAGAGGAGACAAAATCCTGGACTTGATTCTCACCAATATGGGACAGCTGTGTTACCTACAAGTTGTAACCTCCTCCCCCAGTATCAGTCATATTCACCATAAGACTGGAGCTGGAAGCATCCTCTAATAACTAAGCATTCAAAGTTTACGCTATTAAAATTGAGTGATGTTCTGGCTAAATTCAAAATTCCCTTCCACCCTGATGACCACTCTACAGATGTGGAATACTTCATTGCCAAATTCTATATACATGTAATTAGATGCATCTGTCCCCCTCAAAGGATCACAGGAAATTACTAGGCTAATGGCCCTAGGGTTCTAACAAGCCTAGCCTAGTTATACCCTTATTTCCATGATCAGCACCTATTCCCACGGTCCAAGAGGGACACAGGTAGAACCCTTGGGGTGAATTTAATTACCCATCCAATCATCCAGATTGCATTTAAAGAGAGCCAAAGAGGTGATCTGTTTGACATGAAGTGGGAGTCTGTTCCAAAGGTGTGGTAACCTCTGTGACACATCTGTCCCTTCAGCAAGTTCTATTAATGCCCCATTACTAGGTTAAGCTCTTTACAGCAAGTAACCCGTATACCATTTGACTTGCAGATATGCAGCATTCCCAATAAAGCAGGGTCAGATATTGCCTTGTATGCCAGGCTGAGATCACCTCTGAGTAGTCAGCATGAAACAGAATAAAGTGACAGTGATTTCAGACGATTCACACAGGACAGATGCTGAAGACCTTGAATTTTCCTTGTGAGGAACTTCTGTAGTTTCTCCAATTGCTGTAGATGTTTGGGAAGGTATGTACCAAAAGGGGCATTGTATTCAATTACTGGCCTGATGAAGGAAGAGTACAGGGAGGTCATAACTTCTTTTTTCTGGAGGCAATGCCCTTGGTTATGATTTGAGCAATATAGAATGCCCTTCTTACCACCATGGAGACATGGTAATCAAAGGAAAGGATGAGTACATACTTAGGGTGTTGCTATTGATGTGGTAGTTAGCAGGAAAACTTCACTTACTGAAAGGGATGATAATACATGTGTTTGCATTGAGTTTAAGGCCATGACTTTGGTACCAATCATTTGTTTGTGTAAGACCCTCTTGTAGGATGTTGACATCATTTTGAGATTCTATGACCACTCCCAGTTTGTTGTCAGGATACTGGCTAAGGCTCTTGCTGCCCCTATAGTGCCTTTTTTAGGCAAGGTTCAAATAACAAATTCACCACCATAACAGGAACAGGCAAGCAAAAACTGAGGGTAATGCTACTCAATGCTAGAAGTCTAAATCTCAAAATGCACTCACTCGAGGCACTCCTTAAAATGGAGAACATCTATATCTGTGCAGTGACTGAGACATGGTTCAAGGCTCCAGAGAGCACCCCTGCACTACCAGGCTATAACTTATACCACACTTTTCGGCCATGTAACCTGGACCAAAACACCAAAGGCGGAGGTGTGTCCATATTCATCAAGGATATCCACATCTCCAGGCTAGTTGCTCAGCATAATGCATCCGAGGTTATCCAAGTGCAACTAACTTTGAGTAAAACTGCAATCCAAATTGTAGCTTGCTACAGATCCCCCACCATGCCCCAGAATTCCCACTCCTCTTTTCTTGATGTACTAGAAAATATTAGGGTTCAACCAAACACCCTAATAATGGGCGACTAACTACCCCACCATTAACTGAGAAAACTACTCGTGTACCAACTCCTTAGCTCAACACTTTCTGGAATTCATAAACTCCAAAGCCCTAGATCAACTTACTCACACCCCACCAGGAGCAACAATATCCTAGATCTAGTCATTACCAACATGAGTGACTGGTGTTCCACACCTGAAGTCAACTCCACGTTTGTCCGATCCGACCATAAGCTAATCACCCTTGATATCCACATCCCATCCCCACCCCCCATTAAGGAAACCACAGTAAAGAAATTCTCCAAATGCAACTTTATGCTTCTTAAGACAGAAGTGGTGAATTTCATGACACCCATGCAGATGGACAATACAGTTACAACTGCTGAATCCTACACAAATGCACTCTATAAGCACTTACACGAGTGCATGGATCGTGCCATCCCAAACAGAACCAAGATGCTATCCTCCAAAAAAAGGAAGCCAATCTGGTGGTCCCCTGCCATAAACAAACTGCACAACAGAAGGAAGAAACTGTTGCAAAAGAGTAAAATCCCATGAGTGGAGGAGCTCCCTGGTCATCCTCAGTAAGAAGCTGAGATCCCTTATAAGATCCTACAAAACTAGCTACAAAAACAAAATCGCCACTAATTCCAAGGACAACCACAAAGCATTCTATAGCTATGTCAAGAATCTCAACGGCAACACCCAGATCTGCTCTGAGTTGCAGCACAAAGGCAAGAAAATGACAGAACCAACTGATATTGCCAACATCCTGGCAGATAGGTTCAGTGCTAACTTTACCCCCCTCTCACCCCCTAAAGGGCCCATATCTATACAGGAAGAATGCAGAGTCCTTGTAATCAACATTATCTTTCTCCCCAAACTTCCTAAACCTCATTTTTAAACCTAGCTACCTATTAGCGAAATATCACAGACTAGCACACATTAAGCTCACCAACTTAAAAACTAGAAAACTATTTAACTATGATGTTAAGCCTCTCCAGCCCAAACACTTTACTCCTCCCCAGACATTACTGGATGGAGACATTCATCCCAACCCTGGCCCTAACATTCCCCTTACCACTACAAACTGTATCCATAACAAAACTAGGACCCTTTCACTTACCCAACTCACTCTCTATAGCACATCGTAATATAGGTAGTATTTGCAATAAAATTGCTCAAGTTCATGCCCTCCTACATACTCACCAATTTGACATCCTATGTTTATCAGAAACATGGCTAAAACTTACCATTAAAGACAATGAAATCACCCCACCTGGTTATAATATAATCAGACTTGACCGTACTACCAAAAAGGGAGGAGGGGTAGCAATCCTTTATAAAGGAGAGCTACAAGTCAGCACTATAAAACTGAACCTCCCTTTGGATAATAGAGCAGAAGTGATCATCTCCAAACTTCAGGTCAACACATGCAAAGCCATAAATATCACCTGTCTTTATCTTTCCCCAGGAAATAACATTAATACACTTGAGTATATTCTTAACTGGCTTTCTATTAATCTCCCTCAAGAAACCATAGTCCTTGGGGACGTTAATATTGATTGGAATTCCTGTACTAGTACAACCCCCGCCACCCATATCAACCTATATGGATTCTCACAACATATAAACTGCCCTACCAGAACTAACACACTCCATAACAAAGAAAGTATCCTTGATTGGATACTTACTAATACCCCTCATCAAGCCTACATAACAGGAACCCTTCCAGATGACCATTCTCTAACTTACATTATCAGACAGAAAACCAACATAATATTCCCTAACACTTTCAGAACAATACGCTCTAAAAGCA
The DNA here is from genome assembly GCF_019279795.1 of Protopterus annectens. Lineage (NCBI taxonomy): Eukaryota > Metazoa > Chordata > Ceratodontiformes > Protopteridae > Protopterus > Protopterus annectens. The sequence goes on along the minus strand of NC_056743.1, from coordinate 1,174,382,635 downwards.
ATTTAACCAAGAACTTTTCCTAACAGAACTAAAACAATGTAACTGGTCACCATTAAAATCACTCCCTCTAAATGAAGCAGTTGAATACTTCAATTCAACATTCTTAACCATCCTTGACCACCATGCACCAACTCGCTCTATAAGAACCAAAGCTAAGCCCGCCCCTTGTCTCACCAACAATACTAAACAAAAAATCCTTCTTAGAAACAAATCCTGGGCAAAATGGCGTACAACTAAGAATCTAGCAGACCGACAAACCTTTAGAGAACATAGAAATATTACAAAAAAAGCCATCCTGCTAGACAAAAAGAACCTTTATCTACATTTACAGCAAACCACTCAAAAGGATCCTAGAAAATTCTGGACTAGTATTAATCTTCTTTTCCCATTCCAATCAATCTTACCCAACCCACAAGGCTCAAACCCTGGCAATCCCACAAAAACAGCCAATGCCTTCAACTCTTTCTTCACAGACGCCATCCAAACTCTAGCTAGCCACCTATCCCCTGATACCTCTAACCTGCCCACCTCTTCTATAAACCTACCTCCTTTATTTCACTTACAACCAAGTATCTACTTCCTTCATTTCCTCCAGTCTCCAAAAGTTAAAACCTAATACTCCCGCAGCCGATAAACTGCCTGCAGAATGCTTGCAAAAAGGAGCTAAATCCATTGCCTATCCCATCTCCATTCTGATAAATAGATCCATAAGTGAAGGAACTGTCCCATCTATCTGGAAAACTTCTCATATCATCCCACTACACAAAGGGGGGAACTACAATGACTTCTCTAAATTTCGCCCTATAGCTTTACTATCCCCTATTGCAAAAATTATGGAAAAGTGTATCCATAAACAACTTCTTAACCACCTTCTCCAGAACAACCTACTTGCCAACTGTCAACATGGTTTCAGACCTTCCCACAGTACTACCACTGCTCTGCTGTCATTCACTAACTGCATTAACAATAACCGCAACAAAAATTTTTTATTTATTTTTATTTATTTTACATTTGTTGACCGGGCTAGTCTGGCTGGATACATGTCCATTTTCAGCAGAGGCCCGAGGAGAAAAGCTCCACTATGTACTAGTAACTTACAATAAACAAAAAATATGAAAAACATATAAGCAAAAAAAGGAACATTTTCTTGTAGTAGAGTAACAATGCAGAGGAAGTTTAACAAGAACTAAACAGTAGTGAGGAATTGTAATCCCATAACAATTGCAATAGTAGGACTGCTAAAAAATAAGGAGGAGAGAAAAACAATAACAGATAAAGAGTCTATAAGTATTTACACTAATCTTCTCTCATCTGCAGTTTTCATTGACTTATCTAAAGCTTTTGACATGGTTAATCACCAACTATTCCTCCATACACTGAACTCTCTTTCACTCGATCCTCTACCTATGAGCTGGATTCAGATCCTACCTTGAAAACCGCCAGCAGGCTGTACTCTGGCAAAATAAACTATCAAATCACCTCTCTATCTCCCTTGGGGTCCCACAGGGCTCAGTACTAGGCCCACTCCTATTTTCCATTTATATTAATGACCTGAGTTCTGCTATTCCTTACTCCACCTGTATTCAATATGCAGATGACTCTACCATAATCTGCTCAGCCTCCTCTCAAACTGAACTTCATAATCTTACTCAAAAAGCTTTCAACACTGTAGAACAATGGTTCTCACACCGCTGCCTCCTCTTAAACCCCAAGAAAACTAAACTACTACTCTTTACACCAACCCGAAAGTCCACCTCTTGCCATTTCAATCTCACTTCTAACAACGGTACTCTTATCACTCCTGAACCAACCACTAAACCGCTAGAAATAACAATAGACAACAATCTTAACTTTGACACTCATATAAACACCACAATAAAATTAGTTAACAAAAAACTAGGATCCCTTTACAGAATTAAACCCTATCTTACACCTGAAGCTAGGACCACTATAGCCAGAACTCACCTAATCTCCACTCTCCTGTATGCTTCTCCTATATACACCAATCTCTCTAAAAATAACCTCAATAAACTAGCAACATCCTATAACAATATTGCTAGATTTGCAACAGGCTCTCCTTTTAGAACCCATCACTGTCTAAATCTACGACATCTAAACTGGCTAGAACTACTTAACCAGCTCCAACTTCACCAGCTTACAATAATCCACAAGACCCTGTATCAACCTAGCAACACCCCAATACTCTCTACCCTAATTACACCTTATAATAATCTCAAAAATCTACGCTCCTCAAACAAACTACTGATCAATACTACTAAACCCAACAACTCAGCAGGTGAATCCTTATTCTCGAACTCTGTTGGAAAAATATGGAATAAACTACCCTCAGAAATCACTTCTCAATCTTCCCTCTCACTTTTTAAAAATAACCTAAAACTATACCTCAATAAACACTGGCTATGCTCCTGAACTAACCCAGACTAATTATTTTCCTATCCTCTATACCTCACCCTACATCCTTTCTTTTCTTCCATTTACGTATTCTTTAAAATACTATTATACAACATATATGTATCTTGCACCAGATCATGAAATCACTAAGTGTTTTGCAATTTGTATGTGCCGGTGTGTGTGTGTGTGTGTGTGTGTGTGTGTGTGTGTGTGTGTGTGTGTGTGTGTGTGTGTGTGTGTGTGTGTGTGTGTGTAAAAAAATGTTTATTATAATTGGCTTTTGTAATACTTGCTGTTTTATAATATCTGTAATAACTTCTGTTTTAACTGTGTATGATTTCTTGGAGCTTTTCTCCCCGGGCCTCTACTGAAAATGGACATGTATCCAGCTAGACTAGCCCGGTCAACAAATGTAAAATAAATAAATAAGTAAAATAAAATCACAACTACGCAGGAAAAAGCTGCACTCTAAAGCCAAAAACACAGCATCCATGGGACCGGACAACATCCCAGGCTGCGTTTTACACGAACTTCAGAACAAACTGGTTCCCCACTTAAGCACCATGTTCAATAATAGCCTCGCATCAGGCTTTGTCACCACTGAATGGTGCACAGCAACAGTTATTCCACTCCACAAAGGGGGAGCCACCAATGATCCCGGGAACTATCAACCTATTAGTCTGACAAGCCTGGTCTGCAAGGCCATGGAACGTATCATGGAACTCAAAGACATTGGTAACCTCCAAACGCTGAATCCCACCCAGATGGGGTTTGTGAAAGGCAGATCATGCCTCTTGAACCTGATCGACTTCTTTGAGGCAGTCACCAAAGCCATAGATGAGGGTAAGGTGGTTCACACAGCCTATCTTGACCTCACCAAGGCTTTCGACACCATCCCCCATTCTGGAATTATAGCTTAACTCACTAAACTAGGTATAAATCCCTATGTCACAAGATGGGTTGCCAACTGGCTCTCTGACAGAACCCACACTGTAAAAGATGCAGACTCCAAATCTGACATCAAAGCAGTGACAAGTGGAGTACCACAGGGTTCTGTCCTGGAACCTGTCCTGTTTGGTATCTACTTCTCTTAAGTACAAGCCAACACAGAAGGCCTCTGGCTAACTAAGTTTGCAGATGACTGCAAACTAGGAGCCATACTCAAGCCCCAAATGATGTGGACATCCTACAGAAGGGCCTCGCTGAGACAGTTGCCTGGTGTCAGAGCCATGGCCTCAAGCTCAATGCCAAAAAGTGCAGTGTCATCCCCTTTGGTAAAAACTCTGTACCCATGAACTACCACATAGGCAGCAATCTACTTAACACTGAATGCGTGATAAGAGACCTTGGGACCCAGGTGGACAGCAGTCTCTCCTTTAACAGTCACATCCCCACAGTAGTCAGGAAGTCCTTCTACGTGGCACACCTCTTCATAAAAGGGCTCTCATCCAGGAAAAAAAGAGGTCATTGTTCCCCTCTGCTTGACACTCATTAGACCCATTATAGAGTACAATGACCCTTTTGGAATGTACCTCACAAGACATCTGCAGCAGCTGAAAGGCCACAGAAGTACCTCACAAAGAGGCTTACTGGCCTCAAACAAATGCCCTACACTGACCATCTCAAAGAACTTCAGCGTTGCTCTGTAGCATATCGCCTACTCCGAGGTGATCTCTGCCTAACATATAAAGCTATGTCAAACCCAGAGCCGTTAGACATGCTACACATAAAGAAATCCCAATCCCTCCGAGCTACACGCTCTAGGGACCTAAACCTTGTCACCACAATAAACAGGACATGCTGGAGGGATAGATTCCTGTCCCAGAGACTTCCCATACACTGGAACAGGCTACCCATCTATGTCAAGCAAAGTTTTTCATTAGCACTCTTCAAGAAAAATCTTGATGAGTGGATGGGAAATAGGAAATGCACCCCGGGGATGTCTCTGCTCGACAGTGGCACAGGAAAATAACTTTCGTGCGTGGCGTATGCCAGGGAACCTTGTTGGCAAGGCTTACGTAGGCCCTTGGGCCGATAGCCTAGTACCTCCCTATGAACCTATGAGCTGCAGACCTTTAGTTTTTGATTGGAATATGTTTCTCCAAAGTACAAACAGTTGAGGTCCCAGAATTGATCCCTGCAGAACACCACTGGTTACAACAGGGCTGCTTTTGGAAGTGGATTCCCCTACTTTGACTATATGTGTTCTATCAGTGAGCCAGTTAGCGACTCATCTAACGATACAAGGGTTTATACCTAGCTGGGTGAGTTTGTTATTAATGCCTAAGTGGGTGATAGTGTCAAACCCTTGGCTATGTCTAGGTAGGCTGTAGCACAGATTTCCCTTCGTCCAGGGCCTTGTCTCGAAGTCCACAGGTTTAACAGGTATGATCTCCTTTTGACAAATCCAAACTGAGTAGGGTCAAGTGTTTGGAGATTACCTTAATCTTTGCTGATAAGGTCCATGATGATTTGCTCCATTTCCTTGCAGATAAGGCTAGTCAGGCTAATAGATTTATAGTTCCCAGGGTCAGTGGAAGCAACATCTTTATGCATAAGAATAATGGTTGTCATTTTCCATTCAGCTGGGACAAAGCCAGTGCTTAGACTATAACTGAAAAGATTACCCAATAGTGTTGCTAGTTCTTGTTGGAGCCCATGTAGGACGCAGCCCAGGATGTTACCAGGTCCCATAGATGCTGTGTTTTTAGCCTTATTGAGAGTGTTTCGGACCTGCTCTTTAGAGATACAAGGTAGGGGACAGATGGTAGGAATGTCATGGGGTACGTATGGCAGGGACAGGGGAGTGAAGTTTTCACAGAACCTGTCAACCAACAGGTTAGCTATTTCTACAGGCTCAGTATATGTGGTATCATTAACTACCAGTTTGGCACAAATCTGAGCCTTTCCCTTTAGGTTACAGATGTAACTAAAGAACACCTTATGGCTGTCCTTAGTTGAGGAAACTAATTTGGATTCATAGTTTACTTTAGAGGACTTCACAAGAAGTCTTATTTGCTTGTCTAAGCTGAGCAGGGAGTGTTTCTAGTTTAGGGCTTGCTCTCTCTTACTTGGACAGCAATTTCTTCCTCTTACTGTAAATCCTGTTAATAGCAGTTGTCCACCAGGCAGGTTTGCTCTTCCTTGTTTTGATCCTATCAGGTACGGCAGAGTCAATGCAGTTGTGCAGGTGTTTGTAAAAGCATTGTTATAGAACTCAGCATAATTGCTAGGTCCATCTGAGGGAGAGGTGCAGTGAAGCTATTTATAACACCCCATAAGAGGTTATAATCTGCTTTGGAGAAGCTTTTTTTTAGTTTAGTTGCTGCCGGGGGGGGGGGGGTGCAGGTGTAACAGTTACTTTGAATAACACTGATTTGTGGTCATATCTCACCAGGGAAGACCTCACAGTGGGGGGGTTTACAGTGGTCCCCATATTGTTAAATACCAGATCCAGGATGTTGGCACCCCTTGTGTGGGTGTCAGCCAGTTGGTCCAGGGCAGTGGAGTTAACGAAGTTGAGGAACCTTTAGGCAAATGGGTTTGAGCATAAATAATTTACCTATTCAATGGAAGGGTAGTTAAAGTTGCCCAAAATCATGGTGTTCACATGTATCTTGATAAGCACAAGTAGATCCAAATATGCATAGTGGGTGTCTTGATTCATAAAGGGGGCCCTGTAGCTGGCAAAGACTTGAACAGGTGTCTTACCAACAGTTAATTCACCTGAAGTATCTCCAGGAAATTATGCTGTTTAACCAATCTGAAGGTGTATTTATCTTTAATAAATATTGACATACTGCCTCCTTTAGTTTTCATGTCTTCAGTTTGTGGTCTTAACTTGTGGAAGAAGGTATAACCTGGTATGGCTGGGGTGCTATCTGCAGCCTTGAACCAGGTATCTGATTGCACAAATGCCTGCGTCTTCCACTGTGAGGACTGTTTCCAGTGACTGCAGTTTCAGAGTTTAGCAGCATAACCTTGAGGTTGTTTTTAGATGGAGTTTTTACGTCAGAAATTTTGTCCTTGAGACACTGCATAAAAAAGGCACTATGGGGGGTGGCAAGAGCCTTAGCCAGTAGCCGGAATCCCAGGGGTAACAGATAAAGAGCCTCTCTGGCAAAGCATCGAGTTCTTTCAGTCATGTCATTCCAGGCTGACAAATACTGGATCCCCTTAGACTGGCACCAGAAACTAAGCTAATTATTGAAGTCAATCATTTTCTGTTTGTATTGAGGCATCATCCTAGGTGACACTAAAATGCTGCTTAAGGCTAGGGACATATCTGCCTGAGACACATAATCCGAGAGCTCAGTCAGGTCTCTCTTCATATAGTCTAGAAAGGTACATCTCAAGTCGTTCACACCAGCAATGACTTTGACAGAGTCATAACAGTACTTGCTGTTGAGAGACTTGAGTGCATGTGTGATATGGTGGATCCTGCCACCCGATGGACAGCAGACCATGACCTTTTCCTTATCCAGCCTGGTGACAGGGACATCTGTGTGTCTCATAATGAAATCAGCTATGACTAATATGTTTGGTTTTGTGTTTTGGCTTAAGGGCTTGACAGGTGAGGTATTGTGTGTACTGTGTTCTGCAGAGAAAGCATTATGTGTAGCGTGCTTGTGTTTGGGATGTCTCTGGTGTCTACGCATGTTTCTGGTGAGGACCTCTGAATATATAGGTATATGTGATGTGGGTTTGGGTGGAGTAGGAGGTAAGGTGTGCATGCTGACAACCCTGCTCACTGTCATATGAACTGACTGGTGTGTGAGACAGCATAGATTCAAGGTTCTTAATATGGCTGATTTCTCACATGTTGAGTTTGTGTGGACTATGAGTGCAGGGTTGTCGGTGAACATAAGGCAGATGCTACAGTGCCTCAGGATGCCCACATTGACCAAGATGGCTGAAGAACCTGTGGGAAAATGCCTGTCCATAGTGTTAGGCAAATTTACATGGTCAGGAAAACAGGTCGCACATAGGAATGGCTAGTGGGTTAAAGGTGTTTTGGTACCTCTGAGGCAAGGATTAATGTTCCATCTGACAACAGAGCAGGGCCACAAAAAATCCCTGGAGAACCACAAGCAAAGTGCTAAGGGAAAATTTAACAAGCAAAATGTTTGCGTCTATAACCACTAACGGTAACCACCGCTATGTGTCGGTGCATGATGGTGCTTTACATGCAAACAAGAGCAAATGCGGGGCTTAAATAAAACAAGAAATAACCCTTTTAATTCAAACTAGCTAGTAAGAATGCTCTCTCTGAACTCTAGTCCAATCACTCTCAATTAAATGGGACCCACAAAGCACTCTTTTCCCACAAGGGTGCAGAAGGGCCTTTACCAACAAAGATGGCTTGAATTTGATGCTCAAAAGTTACAAAACAGACCCAGAAACAGCAAACCTGGAACTGTGTTATGCTATAGCTGAACTAGTATAGTATACAGTAAAGTGTGGCAAAAACAGTTTAGACAATTCAAACTGACAGTAGAATGCAAATACAAATTAAAAGTGTAACAGAAAAGTAAAAAACAGCCATTTATAATTAGTTGGAAGCAAATGATGCCTCAGATTTTTCAGTATCTCAGTGAAGAGCTGGATTTAGTGCTCTAATGATACCAAAGAGTCTACATTCAGCAAGTCTGAATCTGGCCTATGCTATAAAATACAGAAGTAATAGAAATTCAAAGTGCATAAAATCACACTCACAACAGCAAAATACAGTTTAACTAAAGCAACTATTCACCAGCAATTCACAGCTTTGAATGGCATAGTCCACACTGTCCCACCACAAGAGTTTAGACCACATACCTTCCTAATGTAAAACAACTGTTTTTGGAGCCCAAATGCTTGTGTCAGAACTAAGACACTTCAGAATAACAGACACAATACACCTTCACCAGCAATTCCCACTTAGAAGGGTGTAGGCCACACTCTCTTGCCATAACAGTCTAGACCACAACTCCCCAAATGTAAAATAACTGGTTTGGAGCCCAAGTGTTGAAACCAGAACTTAAGACACTTTCAGAATAATAGACACAATGAGCTTTCGACCATAAATTCCCAGCTTAGAAAGATGTAGGTTATCCTCTCCTGCCACAAGATTTAGACCACAAATGTTCCTAATGTAAAATAACTGGTTTGGAACCCAAGTGCTTAAACTGGAAAACAGACACTTATAACAACAGGCACAATAAGCAATTCTTAGTGCAGAAGGGCAGAAGCTACCCTCTCCTCCCACAAAGGTGTAGACCACAAACCTTATTAAAGTAAAATAACCGACCTGAACCCAAAGTCCTTAAACAAAAAGTAAGAAGCTTAGAATAATCATTACAATTTAATCAGGCTATTAACAAGCAGTAATAAATGCAGTAGAATAAATTCAATTGAACACTTAAGAACAAGCAGCAAAAACAAAACAAAGCAATAAAGTAGGAAGACACACAAATACAGTAAAATTAGCTGAATAAAGTGTAATTATTTGTTAAGTAGTAAGGGAGGAAACAGAAGATAATTCAGGGTTAAGAAACTAAGGGGTGGGCCTTCCCAAATTATCTCACTGTACTCCGTAGAATGAGCTGATGCGACAGGACTGGGATGAATTTCCAATATCAAATTTATTGTACAGGCGGGCAACTCAAAAGCCACCAAGTTTTAAGAATACAACAGTTGGGCAGGTGTGTGGGAAAAATAAAATGGAGACAGAGATAAAAATAGAAGGATTCCTGCAATATCAAGAATCCTTGGAAATAAGTTCACTAGCCCTGATAAATGTTCACAACACACAAAAAAATTAGAAATATTTTGGAAAAAACGTTTGCAGAATACTGCAAAAAGAACAACCTAAGAGCAGTACAGTAACAAGCACATACAGCTTCTTTAAACAAGTGCAGGCTGAAAAACAATGATAAATTCAACAAAATAAATAAAAGGAGCACATAATTATTAAATATCATTGAAACAGTTACAGCAAGTTCAAAACATATATACTTATATCAGCGTTGTATTTCCGCATGGTTTTAGAAGCAATCCAAATCTTGTAGCTGCAGGCACAAAGAAGCTCTGTGCAGAATCTTACAAAATGTAATTACTTTAAACCAGCAAGTAAACACAACACCAAATTCAAAATACTCCTATGGTTGAACCCACTTATAAATAGGCTCTACAATAAATGGAAAAAGCTCACTGCATACAAAAATAAATGCCACTCTCCAAATGCTCTTGCTAAACTCAACAGGGAACTCCAGTCCCTAAGCAAGTTAACTAATGCCAGATAAGGGGTAAAAACAGCTGCCTAGGCAAAAGACAAGCATTATGCCTTCTTCAACTATGTTAGAAACTTCAAAAACAACATTCAAAACTACACAGAGCTAACGGCAAACAATATTATCATATATGAACCACAGCCAATCTACTAGTGAATACATTTAGCTCCAATTTCACCCCTCTCTCCCACAGATAGTCCCAAAACACATACCAGCATACACTCCCCAATCTCCCAAGAGCAAATCCTAAAAAGCACTATTCAAGGCCAAGAACAAAGCATATATGGGGCCTGGTAGCATACCAGGCTGCCCACTGCTCAGCCTGAAAGAGGAACTTTCAAACTCCCCTAAAAGGGCCATTTAAATATCTGTCTCCAAACAGGGTTTGTGCTAGAAAAGCAATAGTCATCCCCCTGTACAAAGGTGGGGTGTCAATGGACCGAGGCAATTGCAAACCAATTAGCCTGACCAGCCACATCTGTAAGGACATGTAAAAGACCTTTATGGAATTAATAAACAAGGGCATAGGCAGCTTACAAACTCTTTACATGAGCCAGTTTGTTCTGTCAAAAGCATCTTCGGGAAGTAATGAATGAAGGTAAATCTGTATATGCTACATATCTAGACCTTGCAAAAGCATATGACACCACCCCTCACTCAGATATAGCTGATAAACTCACCCAGCTAAATGTAAATTTCAATGCAACTCATTGAATAACAAACTGTTTCACAAACAGAACCAAGGAAATTAGGGTGGGGGCGCCCTACCTCCACCAAAAGACTTCTCACTAGTAATGTAGCTTAGGGTTCAGAACTCAACCCGCTCGTCTTTGGGATGTATTTAGCTTTGAATTCTGAGAAAGTTAAGGGCTTGTGGCTGACTAAGTTAAAGCTGGTACCATCACAAACTCACAGAGATCCTTCAGGATGTTCATTTTCAAACAAATACCCAAGTGTCAAAACTATGGATTAAAACTAAATGCCAAAAAAATGTACAACAGTATCCTTCACTATATTCTCTATAACTATCATATCGACAACACATTCCAGGATCTGGGAACCCATGTAGAACACTAGCTGTCCTTCAATCATCATGTATCCACTACTGTGACAGAGTCCTTGTTCCTTATGTAGCACATTAGGAATGGTATGGCATTCAGGTCCAGGGAAGCGATTATACTACTGTATTCTGCACTTATTAGGCCAATCATTGAGTATAATGCCCCCTTCTGGCATGTACTTATCCAGACAACTTGCACAACTTGAATGACCACAACATTTTCTCAAAGAAAATAAAGGGCCTAAATCGCAAAAGCTATACTGACCATCTCAGAGCCTTGTCCCTCTTCTCAGTATTGTACACATTACTAAGGGGTGATATCTACTTTGCTAACAGGGCCTCTACTGACTCCATCTGTTTAGACCTACTACACATCCACAAGTCCTAAAATGGCAGAACCACATGTGAGAGCTTAAAATCTTCTCAAATTAAACAGAACATGCTGGATGGATAGATACGTTTCATAGAGAATAGCCACTGCTTTCCCTTTACACAAAGGTGGAGTGTCCACCGATCCAGGAAATTATAGACCCATCAGCCAAACTAGCCTGATCTGCAAGGCCATGGAACGGATTATCATGGACCTCATTAGCAAGGACATTGGCAACCTCCAAATACTCGACCCCACACCGTTTGGCTTTGTCAAGGGGAGGTCACGTCTGATAAATCTGGTTGACTTCTTTGAGACAGTCACCAAAGCCATGGATGAGGGAAAGACTGTGCACACCACTTACCTTGACCTGGCCAAAGCCTTCGACACTATTCCCCACTAGGGCATAGTAGATGAACTCTGCCAACTAGGCATCAATCCCTGTGTTACCAGATGGGTAGCAAACTGGCTCACTGATAGAACCCACCTAATCAAAATAGGGGAAGCCACCTCAAGCAGTAGACTTGTAATGAGTGGCGTACCCCAGGGATCGGTACTGCAGTCTCTGTTATTCGGGATATACTTCTCTGAGGTGCAGGCCAAAACCAGTGGGCTAAGGCTGACCAAGTTTGCAGATGACTGCAAGCTAGGCAGAGTCATCAATTCCCCAAGTGATGTGGACCGTCCTCCAACAGGGTCTCACCCAAACAAAGATTGGTGCCAGAAACATGACCTAAAGCTGAACACCAAAAAATGCATCATTATCCCATTTGGGGATAGTGACATCCCCACATATTATCACATTAATAACAAAGTCCTAAATACACAATCAGTAGAGGGATTTGGGCACCCAGGATGACAGCAGCCTGAACTGACCACCATGTTGCTTCTCTTGTACGGAAAGTCTTCTACATGGGCCACCACATAAGTAAGGGTATCTCATCCAGGGGCAAAGAGGTAATAAGATCCTTGTATTCTTCCCTTGTAAGGCCAATTATTGAGTACAATACCCCTTCGGCATGTACCTTGCAAAGCACATGCAGCTGCTAGAGACCACAGAGGTTCCTCACCAGGAGAATCCAGGGCCTCAATCACCTACCCTATACAGATAGGCTAAAAGCCCTGTCCATCTACTCAGTTTTATACAGAGTCCTCAGAGGTGACCTCTGTCTGGCATACAAAGCAATCTCAGACCCCGCATTGATGGGACTGCTGCATATCCCCAAGTAAAGCTCCACTTGAGCAACCCGTATGCGCGACCTCAACCTGGTCTGTGATATCAATAGGACTTGTTAGCAGGACAGATTTGTGTTCCAGAGATTCCCCCATCTGTGGAATAGACTCCCTCTCCACGTCAAACAGAGTACCTCATTATCCCTTTTTAAGCTCAACCAGGATAACTGGATGGGAAACAGAAAATACACTCCTGGGATTCCACCTGTGTCCCTGCTGGACAGGGGTTCTGGGTGATGACTTGTCTAAACATGGGCGAAACTCTTGGCTAGATTTATAAGGGCCACACAGACAATAGCCTAGTAACCTCCTATGATCCTATTCCCTGAAATAGTCTTCTTCTTCGCATAAAGCAAAATATGTCACTCACTCTAATCTAGCATAATCTAGAAGAATGGATGGGACACTGCAAGTTCACTCCTGAATAAACACCCTTGCCCTTTCTGGAAAGGGATAACATGTAACTTCTGGAAAGGGATAACATGTAACTGTCTGCCCGGCTCTAGTTAACCGTATTTAAAAAAGACCTGGGTTAAAATACAAAGTGCGCTGGGGTAATCATACTTCTAATAATACGGCTAATAGACCTCTTGGGAATGCATGGATAGACTTCTGAATATCCACACTGATCAACACACTATTAAGTTACCTATGGACCACTGAGGTAAGTAAAAACCTAGCAAAATCTCCTATTTTGACTTGCTACAAGATATGAAAACCAGCTTTAAGGTATAATTACTGATAGTAAAGCTTCAGATTATGTACATGACAAAATTATTTAATTTTTGTAAACAGGAGTTTGTTGGTTAAGGGAACAGAGGGGATGAGGAAATGATGGGTAGGTATGGTGTTAAAGGAATGCAGAAGATCAGATGGTAGTGGATTTTGCAAAAAGGATGGACATGGCTGTGGTGAATATGTATTTTAACAAGAGGGAGGCGCACAGGGTGACATACAAGAGTGGAGGAAGATGCACACAGGTGGATTATATCTTATGTAAGAGGGCAAGTTTGAAGGAGATTGGAGACTGTAAAGAGGTGACCGGAGAAAGTGTAGTTAGGTAGCATAGGATGGTGGTTTGTAGGATGACGTTGGTGATCAAGAAGAGGAGGAGGAGTGTGAGGGCAGCACCAAGGATCAAATGGTGGAAATTGAAAAAGGGTAATTGTGAGGTGGAGTTCAGGGATGGGTTAAGGCAGGCACGGGGTGGTAGTGAAGAGTTATCAAATAGCTGGGTAACTACAGCAGAGCTAGTAAGGGAGACGGCTAGAAAGGTGCTTGGTATCACATCTGGACAGAGGAAGGACGACAAGGAGACATGGTGGTGGAATGAGGAAGTACAGGAGAGTATACAGAGAAAGAGGTTGGCAAAGAAGTGGGATTGTCAGAGAGATGAAGAAAGTAGACAGGAGTATAAGGAGATGAGGTGCATGGCAAAGAGAGAGGTGGCGAAGGCTAAGGATAAGGCATATGAAGAGTTGTATGAAAGGTTGGACACTAAGGAGTGAGAAAAGGACCTATTGGCTAGACAGAGGGACCGAGCTAGGAAAGATGTGCAGCAGGTAAAGGTGATAAAGGATAATGAGGGAAACATACTCACAAGTGAGGAGAGTGTGCTGAGGAGATGGAAAGAGCACTTTGAGGGGTTGATGAATGAAGAGAATGAGAGAGAGATAAGGTTGGATGATGTAGGGATAGTAAATCATGAAGTACAATGGATTAGCAAGGAGGAATTAAGGATAGCTATGAACAGAATGAAGAATGGAAAGGCTGTTGGCCCAGATGACATACCTGTGGAAGCATGGAGGTGTTTAGGTGAAATGGTAGTGAAATGGAGTGGGGTTACATCAAGGATCAGCTCTGAACCCTTTCTTATTTGCAATGGTGATGGACAGGTTGACAGACGAGATCAGAAAGGAATTAAGGATAGCTATGAACAGAATGAAGAATGGAAACAAGAAGAAATTCGAACCTATGCAATTTGCTGCTGAACTCAAATCCTGTAACTGGTCTAAGTTAAAAACTCTATCCCTTGACGAGAGTGTGACATTCTTTAATGACACATTCCTAAACATTTTGGACAATCATGCACCTAACCGACTTACTAGAACTAAGGTGCGGATAGCCCCCTGGCTAACCAGGGAAACTAAATCCAAAATTAAAATTAGGGACAAAGCCTGGGATACATGGAGAGCTACTAAGGCACCTCTAGATCGTATTAAATTCCAGCAGCTTAGAAATTAAACAAAAAAAGCCAGCACACTGGACAAAAAGAATTATTTCTGTCACCTCCAAGAAAAGCACCAGAACAACCCAAAGAAGTTCTGGGCAGGCTTAAATAATCTCCTCCATCCAGGGAAATCATCTACACCTACCCCCGAAACACTTATTGGTAAAAACCCAGAAGTCGTAGCCAATACCTTTAACTCCTTTACTGAGACGATTCAAGCTTTAGCCAGTCAACTACCCCCCCCCCCTCAACCAATACTACCGATGACACATTCCCTTCCTTTAAACTACAACATATACCCACCTCCTACATTCGAACCTTATTGAAGAAACTTAAACCAAGCACCCTCTCAGCGGACCGACTCCCAGCTGAATACCTGCAAATTGCAGCAGATGCCATAGCCTACCCCATCTCTATCCTGATTAATAGAACTATCACCGAAGCCACCATCCCCTCCATTTGGAAAATTTCCTATGTCATACCACTCCATAAGGGTGGCCCTTCCACTGAACCTTCTAACTATAGACCAATAGCTATACTGTCTCCATTAGCCAAAATTATGGAACGATGTGTCCATAAGCAATTTCTTCGCTACCTCACCCTAAATAAACTACTGACTAATTCGCAACATGGCTTTAGACCCCACCATAGTACGACTACCGCCCTCCTTTCCTTCACCGACTCAGTCAATAAAAATCGTAATAACAAAAAAATATCGTCAGCTCTTTTTCTCGACCTGTCAAAAGCCTTTGACATGGTCAATCACCAGCTACCTCTCCACATGCTTGAAACCTTACACTTTGATTATTCATCTCTCAACTGGTTCTCTGCTTATCTCTCTGGTAGGCAACAAGCAGTCCAATGGCAAAACAAGCTCTCTCACCTGCTACCCAATACCATAGGAGTCCCCCAAGGCTCCATACTAGGTCCCCTTCTCTTTTCCGTATTCATAAACGAACTTCACACATTTATCCCTAAAGCCACCTGCATCCAATATGCGGATGATTCCACCCTCATATGCTCAGATATCTCTCTCCCTGAACTACAAGTAACAACCCAACACTGATTTTCTACAGTAGAAAAATGGCTCTCAGGGAAGAATCTCATCCTAAATCCAAAAAAAACTAAGCTACTACTATTCTTTCCTACCTCTGCCCCGACACCAAATCCCAACAATACTACCTTCTACGTCCAATCTAATAATGGTACCATCATTGAGCCTGATACCAATACTAAACTACTAGGGGTCACCATTGATGATAAGCTCAGATTTAACTTGCACATCAGCCAGACAATTAAGACCGTAAATAAGAAGCTTGGATCCTTGTATAGAATCAAGAACTTTTTAACCCCCAACGCTAAACTAACCATTGCCCGTACGCATCTCCTCTCCACACTACTGTATACCTCTCCTGTATTTAATTTTCTCAACAAAACTGATATCAACAAACTCTCCGTGACCTATAATCACATTGCCAGATTTATAACTGGACTTCCTTATAGAACGCATCATTGTCTTAACCTAAAAACACTTAACTGGTTAGAATTACCCAATCTCCTCAAACTGAACCAACTCACTGAAGCGTTTAAAATTATTAAGGAACCTGATAAAACCCCCTCACTCAATAATCTATTGACCCCCTATTCTAACCTAAGCAGTCTTCGATCCTCTAACAGACACTTTGTACAAACCATCAAATCTTATAACAAGGGGGGCGATGCTCTCTTTGCCAACTCTATAGGTAAGATTTGGAACTCCCTCCCAAATAACCTTAGACTTTCTACCTCCCTTTTTCAATTAAAAAAAAATCTAACTCAATTCTTTAACGCACAATGGCTATTGTTCATGCGTAAAATCAGACTAGTCTCTTCCTGAGCGACCACTTATCCTACCACACTTTACTAATCTGGGCCTCCTGTTGCCTTGAATCTAACCACTGCTCTTCTGACCATTAATCCCCCTGTTTTTTACAGCATTATTTCTTTTCTTTTTTGATTGTTCCTTCATGCTCCCTTGATATGATACTGTGGCTGTGATGATGTATTAGAGTATAACACCACTAATGCTGCTTTACTGTATGTTTGGATAACTGAGTGGACCTTAGTTGCCCAATTGTTATTCATATCTAACCTGAGTAAAACTTAAAAATATGAATTAGCATCTGTCTCCCCATCTTATCTATGGATTTGTAAACCTACTTGTATACTGTTATGCCTGTTGAGTTTTTTTTTTTTTTCTCTTCTGTCTCTTCATCTGTCTCTTCATGTTCATGTATGTATTTTGTAAACCTACTTGTATA